>NC_073403.1:366667-406667 GCF_028641065.1 Leucoraja erinaceus | reverse complement strand
GAGCAGGGATGGAGAGGGGGAGGGGACAGAGGTGGAAGGGCAGGGGTGGCTGGGCGGTTCGTTTCCCGGGGCCAGTTACTGCGGGTGCCGGGCGAACCGCTGTTCCGTGACACCCGCACCTCCTCTTTCCCGACTTCAGGGAGGCCAGTCTAGACATGGTGGGCCGAAGGGGCTGTATACTTCTTAGACCTCGTTAACATTTCCCCACCCACAACCTCTCTCTCTCTAACCCCTCACCCATCAACCATCACCCATCACCCATCACCCATCACCCCTCTATCCGCACAATCAGCCCATCTACCCCCCCCCCCCCCCCCCCCCCCCCATTCAAACCCTCTCCCACAGCCTCAGCACCAACGGCTCCGGTAGAGGCAGGCGGATGTTGAGCAGCGGTCCCTCGATCTGCCGAGCGCCGGTGCAGGGATGGGGGGGGGGGGGGGGGCTTCACTTGGTGGGCCCGGGGTCCCCGCCCTCTCTGACGGCCCCTGGAAATCGAGAACAGATTGAAAGCTGCAGTCAGTTACCGAGCAGAACCGATGCTCCCCCCCCCCCGCGCTCGCGCTCCCCCCTCCCCCCAACCCCTCTCCCTCCACCCCTCCCCCCCATAGAAACATAGAAATTAGGTGCAGGAGTAGGCCATTCGGCCCTTCGATCCTGCACCGCCATTCAATATGATCATGGCTGATCATCCAACTCAGTATCCCGTACCTGCCTTCTCTCCATACCCCCTGACCCCCTTAGCCACAAGGGCCACATCTAACTCCCTCTTAAATATAGCCAATGAACTGTGGCCTCAACTACCCTCTGCGGCAGAGAGTTCCAGAGATTCACAACTCTCTGTGTGAAAAAAGTTCTTCTCATCTCGGTTTTAAAGGATTTCCCCCTTATCCTTAAGCTGTGACCACTTGTCCTGGACTTCCCTAACATCGGGAACAATCTTCCTGCATCTAGCCTGTCCAACCCCTTAAGAATTTTGTAAGTTTCTATAAGATCCCCTCTCAATCTCCTAAATTCTAGAGAGTATAAACCAAGTCTATCCAGTCTTTCTTCATAAGACAGTCCTGACATCCCAGGAATCAGTCTGGTGAACCTTCTCTGCACTCCCTCTATGGGAACTCCATACGCCCCCCCCCCCCCCCCCCCCCCCCCCCCCATCTCTCCACTTTTGCTGAGAAGAACGAAACGGGACTAATGTCGAAAAGTGCATGGTGGGGGAGGGGTGTGGGGCGGGGGGGAATGGGGGGTGCGGGGCGGGGGGGGGGGTGTGGGGCGGTGGGGGGGAGTGAGAGGTGGAGGGCGGGGGGGGAGTGTGAGAGGTGGAGGGGCGGGGGGGAGTGGGGGGTGGAGGGGGGGGGGGGGGGGGGTGGGGGGGGGTGGTGGTGGGGGCAGATACGATAGTGCCACGGACACGTGGATATGACGGGGATGGAGGGATACGGATTACTTGCTGGCGGATAAGAGATTGCTTGTGGCGTTTCCTGAGAAGTTTGTGCTGAGACACGGAGGGATCGTGTCGTTCCTTCCACCCGCTCTCCACAGACGCTGCCTGTCCCGCTGAGTTACTCCAGCATTTCCGTGTCAAGCAGCATCTGCAGTTCCCTTACACACTGCAAAGCCGCACCGGTTATCACCGCGAATCCCTCGAACACCAGATATTGACCAAGGCGGCAGATGCGCATCTTGGCGCGGACATCTCTCAGGGGTCGGTTATGGAGAGACACTGGGTCTGTGCTCGGGTTGAGGGGCCGTGAGGCAGATAATTGAGGGGTTTATAGGGGGACTTACAGAGGGACGCGGACACAGTCAGGGGAAGAGATTCCAAGCGGATCCCCGAGGTGCATGGAGCTATGGATCGAGTTGCCAGAGGATGTAGTTGAGGCCGGGACACCCAATGCAAGCCACTTGGTCTTTAGATGGTGTTATAAGGTGCGCGCCGCGCTCTCATCTCACCGCTACTACCTGCTGCCGCTGCCGCTGGCCCAGGGCGGGGCCGGGTCCCGGGAGTCGGGTTCGGTCTCTGATCCTCGGGGTCCGGCTGGGGGGCACCACAGAAGTACTGCCCCAAACCGGCTGGCAAAGCTGGGGAACCAGCTTCATCTGGGCTCAGCCCAACGGCACTGGAAAACAGAAGGGCGACGCGAACATCGGGGGGTTCAACCCGGGGGGTGGGGACGGGGACGGGGACGGCCGGACGGGGGGACGGGGCGAGGGGGCGGGGGGCGGGGGGACGGGGGGGACGGGGGGACGGGGGGGGGGGAGACGGGGACGCCGGGGGCGGGAGGGGGGGGGGGGGGGGGGGGGGGGGGAGGGGGGGGGGGGGGAGGGGGGGGTGGGGGGGGGGGGGGGGGGGGGGGGGGGGTCAGTGCGCGGGGGCCCTGAGTGAGTTAGTTACCTGTGGACGGATGGCCCGGGATGGAATCGCAGCAACGCGGCCGGAGTCGGTCTCCGTTTTTCGGATCTGCGGAAAAAAGAGGCGGTTACTTCAGCGCTGACCCCCCCTGCCCTCACTCCCTGACCCCATATCCTCTGACCCCTCACCCCACCCTCTGACACTCACCCTAACCCCCAATAACCTTAAACCCCTCCCCGGTTCTAACCCTCGTCCCCCGCGGTGGGGATCAACGGCCGGGGCCCCGCGCGCTGCGCGGGGGGGAATTGGGGGGGGGGGGGGGGGGGGGGGTGGGGGGGGGTGAGTGGGGGGGTGGGGGGTGGGGGGGGGGGGTGGGGTGGGGGGTGGGGGGGGGGGGTGGGGGAGGGGGGGGGGGGGGGGGGGTGGGGGGGCGGGTGGGGGGGGGGGGGTGGGGGGTGGGGGGGTGGGGGAAGTGGGGGGGGGAGAGATGGGGCAGAGGTGGGGGGGGGGTGGTGTGGGGGGGGGGTGGAGATGGGGCAGAGTGGGGGGGGGGGGGGGGGGGGAGGGAGATGTTGGAGCCCCCGGTCCGGACTCACCCGCTCCCCTGCGCTGGCGCTCGGACAGTCGCTCACGGCCGGGACCGAGAATTTGATCCGCCTCCTGCCTTTGGGTTCCATGTCCCGCTCTCGCTGTTCTGCCGCCGTTCTATCCCGGTCTCGGTCCCGGTCTCAGTCGCGGTTCCCGACCTCTCTGTCCCCACTCCCGGTGTCTGCTGCTCTTGAACCGAGCGCTGAGAATGCGCGCTGTCTCCGCGGCAGCAGCAGGGGGTCGGGTTGGGTCGGGTCGGGTCGGGCGGCGGGGCAGCGCTCGGTAATGAGCCGACTGCGGGGAAGGAGCGGATCCCGCGGCGCGGTCATGCCGGGAGGCGGATTAGCGGAGCGGCGGGGATTGGACGTTGATCCGCGGTCGCTCCGGGAGCCGCAATTAGAGCAGCAGCGACCGCGCCGCCCGCAGGCATTTGCCCTGAATTACCCCGGCCCTGGTGGTCAACCCCCCCACCCTCCATCCACCCCCCCCCCCCCCCCACCACCCCCCCACCCCCCATCCCCCCCCTCCCCCCCCCCCCACCCCCCCCCCCCCCCCCCCCCCCCCTCCCCCCCCCCCCCCCCCCCCCCCCCCCCCCCCCCTCCCCCCCCCCCCACCCACCCCCCCCCCCCCCCCCCCCCCCCCCCCCCACCCCCACCCCCCCCCCCCCCCACCCCCCCCCCCCCCCCCCCCCCCCCCCCCCCCCCCCTCCCCCACCCCCCCCCCCCCCCCCCCCCCCCCCCCCCACCCCCCACCCCTCCCCCCCACCGTCCCCCCCCCTTCCTCCACCCCGCCCCCCCCACCGTCCCCCCCCTTCCCCCACCCCCCCCCCCAACCTCCAACTCCCCCTCCCCACAGCCCCCCCCTCTCCCCACCGTCCCCCCCCTCCCCCCACCCCCTCCCCCCCACCGTCCTCCCCCTTCCTCCACCCCTCCCCCCACCCCTCCATCCCTCTCCCGCTCCCCACTGCCCCCCCTTCACCCTCCACCCCCCTCCCCCCCATCCCCCTCAGCCCCCTCGCCCCTCCTCACCCCCCACCCTCACACCATTACAGCACGGAATGCCATTCGGCCAGTATATCCGTGCTGACCAGAGACGTTTCTCAGGCCAACCCGTAATGTACGCGCCGCACATACGTGACCTCCGGTTCCTAGTAAAAGTGGGGTCCCACAGCGCAGAAACCGGCTCTTCGGCCCACCATGCCCAGACTGGTCACCCGAGATTGGAAAACGTGGGCCAATGGGGAGAGGTGGGGATGGGATTGGGGGGGGGGGGGGGAATGTGGGGGGTGGGGGTGGGAGAGGTGGGAATGGGGGAGGGGGGCGGGAGAGGGGATGTGGGGGTTAGGCGAGGGGTGAGGAGGGTTGGGGTGGGAGGGGAATGTGGGGGGTGGGGATGGTGGGGGGGGGGGGGGCGGCGGGAGAGAGTGGGGCAATAACACTTCCTGATCGCGACTAGCTGCCTTGTGCTCATCCATTAATCCAGGTTTGAATGCGAGCCGTGTGGGAGAGGATGTTTCCCGCAGTTCGCTGGCCCGGTGGGAGCGCGAGTCCCGGCTTCGCTCCGCAGTCTTGCTCCATCTTACATGTTGCATTAGATAAAATATACAGATTTAGATTATTGCCGAACAACTTGCCTTGTATTTGGTTCCTTCATTTGAATGCTAATTATTATATAGAGAATTGGACGCTGTGTAAGTTGTATTAATATTTTATAAATAACTGAAACCCATTCAATGTTTTATTTTCTCGTTTTTTCTCAATCATCGATATTTCTAATCTCTGAAATGTTTAAGCGGAAAGTTGACAATAACATGATTATTATCAGAGTCTGGAGGACAGAATTGCAGACACAGAAAGCTGGAGTAACTCAGCGGGTCCGGCAGCATCTGTTGAGAGAAGGAATGGGTGACGTTTCGGGTCGAGATCCGTCTTCACGCCTTTCTTTAGACCGGGATGGTCTGAATTGGCATTTTCTCGGCCAAACCACCCACGCGCTCCCAACAATAAACGGGATTGGAAATAATAAACTCAATCCCAGGACATTCTCAATATCGAGCATGTGCCACGTGTTTATATTTACGAGAATGTTGACAGGACTTGAGGCCTGAGCTGGCGGGAGAGGTTGAGCAGGGAGTCTATTCCCCGGAAAGCGGGAGGGCGAGGAGTGATCTCAGATATAGCACCAAGGGATAGTGGGAGAGGGCATGAACGATTGAATGGCGGTGCTAGCTCGATGGGCCGAATGGCCTACTCATGCGCCTATTTTCTATGTGTCTATTTTTCTATATTATGGAGGTGTAAAAAAACAATAGATAGAGTGAACCGGTCTTTTACCCGGAGTAGGGGAATCAAGAACCAGCGGACATGGGTTTAATGCAAGGGGGGAAGATTTACGGCAGTTGTCAAGCAGGTAGTGCAGGTACAGCAGGCAGCGAAGAAAGCGAATTACATGTTGGCATTCATAACAAGAGGAGTTGAGTACAGGAGCAAAGAGGTCCTTCTGCAGTTGTACAGGGCCCTGGTGAGACCACACCTGGAGTATTGTGTGCAGTTTTGGTCTCCAAATTTGAGGAAGGACATTCTTGCTATTGAGGGAGTGCAGCATAGGTTCATCAGGTTAATTCCCGGGATGGCGGGACTGTCATATGCTGAGAGAATGGAGCGGCTGGGCTTGTACACTCTGGAATTTAGAAAGACCAGAGGGGATCTTGTTGAAACATATAAGATTATGAAGGATCTGGACACCTAGAGGCAGGAAACATGTTCCCGATGTTGGGGGAGTCCAGAACCAGGGGCCACAGTTTAAGAATAAGGGGTAAGCCATTTAGAGCAGAGATGAGGAAACACTTTTTCATACAGAGGGCTGTGAATCTGTTGAATTCTTTGCCTCAGAAGGCAGTGGGGGCCAATTCTCTAGATGCTTTCAAGAGAGAGTTAGATAGAGCTCTTAAAGGTAGCGGAGACAGGGGATATGGGGAGAAGGCAGGAATGGGGTACTGATTGTGGATGATCAGCCATGATCACAGTGAATGGTGGTGCAGGTTCGAAGGGCCGAATGGCCTCTACTCTGCACCTATTGTCAATTGTCTATTACGTGAGGGGCAACTTTTTCCACACAAGGGTGGTGGGTGTATGGAACGAGCTGCCAGAGGAGGTAGTTGAGGCTGTGACTATAACAACATTTAAAACACATTTGGACAGGTACATGAACAAGAAAGGTTTAGAGGTATAGTGGTCAAACGCGGGTAGGTGGGATTATTGTAGATGGGACACCTTGGTGAGTGTGGGCAAGTTGGGCCGAAGGGCCTGTTTCCACGCTCTGTGACTATGACAAATATGCAAAGTATCTGATTTACTGTAATTTTACATTTACAAATCATAAATACTTTAGCGATGGCAGAAATGTTTATTTACAACCACAGCATTTCACAGCACAGGCAGCTATTCGGCCCATCGAGCATGTGCCAGCCCTGTGACAGTACAACAGCTGACACCCCCGCTGTCTCGGGGTGGCCACGTGGGAATTTAGAAACCTTCTGA
Organism: Leucoraja erinaceus; assembly: GCF_028641065.1. NCBI lineage: Eukaryota > Metazoa > Chordata > Chondrichthyes > Rajiformes > Rajidae > Leucoraja > Leucoraja erinaceus. The sequence goes on along the minus strand of NC_073403.1, from coordinate 400,190 downwards.
AAGTCCACATCTAACGTTTCTCAGGGTGGGGATGTCAAGGACTAGGGGGCGTGGCTTTCAGGTGAGGGGGGGGGGGGGGGGGTCGTTTAAAGGAGAAGTGGGGGCAACGTTTTACACAGAGGGGGGGGGGGGGGGAGGCAGGAACGATAGTGGCGTTTGAGAGCCTTGGGATCAGCACATGGATATGAGCGGGAGCGGGAGCCCTGGTTTAAATTTATGAGTCGTCCTTAAATACAGGAGAGGTGCCAGAGGACTGGAGGGTGGCAAATGTTGGGCCTCTTTTCAAGAAGGGCTGCAGGGAAAATGCTGGGAACTGTAGGCCGGTGAGATTAACATCTGTAGTTGGTAAGTTACTGGAGAGTATTCTGAGGGATAGGATATACAGGCATTTATTTGGGCAAGGGCCGATTAGGGACAGTCAGCATGGTCTTGTACGTGGGAAGTCGTGTCTCATAAATCTGATTGATTTTTTTGAAAACGTGAGCAAAAAGGTTGATGAGGGCAGAGCTGTAGATGTTGTGGACATGGACTTCAGTAACGTGTTCGACAAGGTGCCGCATGGTGGGCTGCTCTGGAAGGTTGGATCTCATGGGATCCACAGAGAGATAGCTGAATGGATAGCAAATTGTCTCCATGGAAGGAAGCAGAGGGTGATGGTGGAAGGTTGCTTCTCAGACTGGAGGCCTGTGACTAGTGGTGTACCTCAGGGTTCGGTGCTGGGCCCGTTACTGTTTGTCATCTACATCAATGATTTGGATGCAAACATACAGGGCAAGATGAGCAAGTTTGCTGATGTTACAAAAGTGAGTGGTTTTGCAGATAGTGAAGATGGTTGTGAACGATTGCAGCAGGATCTGGATCGATTGGCCAGGTGGGCGGAGGAATGGTTGATGGAATTTAATACAGAGAAGTGTGAGATGTTGCATTTTGGGATGTCGAACAAGGGCAGGACCTACACAGTAAATGGTAGATCTCCGGGTAGTGTTGTAGAGCAGAGGGATCTAGGAGTACAGGTGCAGGGTTCCTTGAAGGTGGAGTTGCAGGTAGATAAGGTGGTCAAAAAGGCTTCAGTCTGAGTATTGAATATAGAGGTTGGGCGGTCATGTTGCCGTTGGTGAGGCCGCATTTAGAATATTGTGTTTAGTTCTGGGCACCATGTTATTGGAAAGATATTGTCAAGCTTGAAAGGGTTCAGAAAAGATTCACGAGGATGTTGCCGGGACTAGAGGGTGTGAGCTATACTTCCTTCCGCCTACACTGACCCTCTCCCTCTCTCTTCCTGACCGCCCCTTCCCGAGATTCGCTCTTTCTCTTCGCCATTCGCCCTCCTCCCCCTCTCTATCTTTCCCCAATACCCGCCGCCGCTCTATGCGTGCCCCTGTTTATTCTCCAGTGTGTGCGGCTGACACACACACACACACACACACACACACACACACACACACACGATTCTGCATCTGTTACAAGGTTAGGTTTGTGGGATGTGTTAAAGAGGGAACTGCAGATGCTGGAGAATCGAAGGTTACACAGAAAAGCTGGAGAAACTCAGCGGGTGCAGCAGCATCTATGGAGCGAAGGAAATAGGCAACGTTTCGGGCCGAAACCCTTCTTCAGACTGATCAGGGGTGGGGGTGGGTGGGGACAAGAAAGGGAAAAGGAGGAGTAGCCGGAAGGCTGGAGGGTGGGAGGAGACAGCAGGGGAGCTGAGGAAGGGGAGGAGACAGCAAGGACTAACAGAATTGGGAGAAGTCGATGTTCATGCCCCGGGGTGCAGACTCCCCAAACGGAATATGAGGTGCTGTTCCTCCAATTTCCGGTGCTGCTCGCTGTGGCCATGGAGGAGACCCAGGACAGAGAGGTCAGAGGCGGAGTGGGAGGGGACATCTGAAATGTCCTCACTATTCAGGGAACGGGGGTTCCCCTCCTCCACCATAAATGAGGCTCGCACCAGGGTCTCTTCCATACCCCGCAACACTGCTCTCTCTCCCCATCCCTGCACTCACAACAAGGGCCGAGTCCCCCTAGTCCTCACCTTTCACCCCACCAGCCGTCACATACAAAAAATAATCCTCCGTCAGTTTCGCCACCTCCAACGTGACCCCACTACTGGCCACATCTTCCCATCTCCCCCCATATCTGCCTTCCGCAAAGACCGCTCCCTCCATAACTCCCTTGTCAATTCTTCCCTTCCCTCTCGGTCCACCCCCTCCCCGGGCACTTTCCCTTGCGGCCGCAGCAGATGCAACACTTGTCCCTTTACCTCCCCCCTCAACTCCTTTCAGGGACCCAAGCAATCGTTCCAGGTGCGACAGAGGTTTACCTGCATCTCTTCCAACCTCATCTATTGCGTCCGCTGCTCTAGATGTCAGCAGATCTATATCGGTGAGACCAAGCGGAGGTTGGGCGATCGTTTCGCCGAACACCTCCGCTCGGTCCGCAATAACCTAGCTGACCTCCCGGTGGCTCAGCACTTCAACTCCCCCTCCCACTCCGCCTCTGACCTCTCTGTCCTGGGTCTCCTCCATGGCCACAGCGAGCAGCACCGGAAATTGGAGGAACAGCACCTCATATTCCGTTTGGGGAGTCTGCACCCCGGGGGCATGAACATCGACTTCTCCCAATTCTGTTAGTCCTTGCTGTCTCCTCCCCTTCCTCAGCTCCCCTGCTGTCTCCTCCCACCCTCCAGCCTTCCGGCTACTCCTCCTTTTCCCTTTCTTGTCCCCACCCACCCCCACCCCTGATCAGTCTGAAGAAGGGTTTCGGCCCGAAACGTTGCCTATTTCCTTCGCTCCATAGATGCTGCTGCACCCGCTGAGTTTCTCCAGCTTTTCTGTGTAACCTAGGTTTGTGGGATGCTGTGTGTGCAGTGGAAGGGTCCGGCCCGAAGGTGGCGCATGTCCATGTTCCCCACCTGACCCGCTGAGTTACTCCAGCACTTTGTGTCTTTTTGCTGGATACGTTTTATTTGTTCCTTGGCCCCCTGTTTAACGAGGCCAGGGTCTTAAACCGGATAATTGACTCTGTGCCTCTCTCCGCAGCCGCTGCCCGGCATCCCGAGTGTTCCTCGTCTTCCCAGTGTCTAATAAATGTCAACACAGCGAGAAGTCCTGTCCCACTTCACAACCAACCATCTAAACACAGCGACAGATTAACAGCACGGGGTGAGGCCATTTGGCCCACCGCATCCGCGTTACTCAGCCCTATCCCATCTCCCAGTGCTGGGACTGCGGCGCTGCGGGTCACAGGTCCGAGCCCGCACCACATCCTGTGTTGGCTGTGATTAGATTCCTCACCCCCAGTCGGTTCCACCCCCCCCCCCCCATCATTGGGTGCCCACTGCCGAAGGGAATACGTTCGCTATATTTTGTTACTTGGCAAGGTTACATATTTGATTTAATCTCCTTTCAGATTTCAAATAAAACGACCAATCTCCTCACAGATCCAGTGTCCTTGCAACATCTGCACTGTTCCCCTGTGCACCGTCTCCAGTGCACTCACCCCTCTCGTGTTGCGGCGCCACCGCTGGAGGCAGAGTTCAAGCCGGGGTCTAACTAGTGTTGTCTGCGTTTCCCACACTCCCCCTCCGTCCTTTACACATCGCCCCATCTCCCCACCTCCCCACCTCCCCCTCCCCATCTCCCCACCTCCCCACCTCCCCATCACCCCATCTCCCCATCACCCCCTCCCCCCTCCCCCTCTCTCCCCCCTCCCCATATCTCCCCATCTCCCAATCTCCCCCTCCCCCTCCCCCACCTCCCCATCTCCCCCCTCCCCATCTCCTGCAGTTCTTTGCATCTACAGTGAAGAAATTCTGCCCGCTAAAACAACGCCCCTTCTCTCTCCCTCCCATCCTCTCCCACACCCCCCCCCCCCCACACCCCCTCCCATCCTCTCCCACCCCTCTCTTCTCCTCTCCTCGCCCCCTCCTCACATCTCTACTTCACCCCTTCTCTCCCCTAATCTCTGCTGATCTGTCCACCCTCTGCTCTTCACATCTTCACATTCTAGCTCCTCTCCTCTGCTCCTCCTCACACCAACAAGACAGACGGATACCCTGCACCATCCCAGCTGTCCGGGCTACAGCAGCGACTCAATGACTGGTGTCAGATGCTCCCCATCCGCCCAGTGTTCTCGCTGCCCAGACATGCGTGACAGGACGGTGCAGAGGGAGCGTCACTCAATGCCTGACCCTGGCAGTGTGAGTGTAGAGGGAGCGTCGTTCAGTGCCCGACCTGTGCTCGGCCAAAGTGCGCCGGGGTTGGACGCGCAGGAAGACACTTCACACACGGAGAGCGGCTGAGCTGGAGTATTCGGCACAACGCAGGGGTTTGTTGCCAGTGACTAAAACACAGGAGCTGCTCCACGAATGCCCTTACTCCCAGAAGAAAAAAATAAAGTTGAAACATCTGTTAATTTATAAACCAATTTAACCATGACTGGTTAATAAATGAGAAACAGCTGCCAACCCGGTCACATCCTGGCTTGGGTGAGCGAGAGACGGGGAGAGAGAGACTGAGGCCGAGTGGGAGAGGAAGGAGGAAGGGGGGAGGACAAGAAACCGAGAGAACAGCGTGTGAGGGAAACACAGTGGGGTCAGAGCAAGGGGGGGTACAGTGCACAGAGAGGGGTCGAGGGAGGAAGTGGGAGACAGGGGGAGAGTAGGAAGGGAAACAGGCGAGAAAACCAGATGCAGTCTGTGAGTCAGTGATGACTCTGGCGGTTTTTGTATCATTGCTCCAGTGCCCGCGATCACATTCTGTGGCCAGTTTATTCTTGGCCATTTTAATCTCCAGTCCAGGCGTGATGTGGCCAGTCAGCATGTTCTCTACACTACACTTGGAGACGTTTGATTGGGTGTTCGGTGAGTTGCCGAGTCTCCAAACGTCTGAGGAACCAGGGGCATTGGTGAGCTTTCACCAGGGCCGGCCGGAAGCCAATTGGACCAATAGCTCCCAATTGGGCCCCGCACCCGAGGCCGGCATCGCATTAATGTCCAGCAACGTGGCCGCAGCATAAAATGTGGAAATATAGGATGATATTGACAAGAAAACAGACAAGAGTGGTGTATTTGATTTAAATGATGTGGTTGGGTGGAGATGCGGGTCCACTGTACACGGGTTGTGAAGCGACTCACACAACAATCCAGGTTGCAAGCGGCATGTCAGTCTTGTGTACAAGAGGATGTGAGATCGTCGAGAAATCTTACTCCGGGTCCACGGGCGCCGTTGTGTTCACACCTGAACCAACGGCTACAGTTCTGAGTTTCACCCCAAGGAGGGGGCAGGAGGCTGAACGGTCTGGTTCACAGGACGGAGGGTTTGTGCGAGAGGAGAGGTGACACAGATCGGGCCTGTACTCTCTTGGGTTTTGAAGATTGAGAGGTGATTTCATTACAGGGCATACCGATAGATTCAGGAGCGGCAGTTCGCCTGTTGGCGAGCGGGACTAGCTCGGTTCGGCCACTTGGTCGGTTGGGCAAGTTGGGCCGAAGGGCCTGTTACCGAGCTAAACCCCTGTGAGTGGCAGAATCCGGGGGTTACCATCCAGGAACAGGATGAGACGAGGGTGGTGAATCTTTAGAAATAAACAACCCGCGGTTGCTGTTTATTCAAGGCAGCGACCAGTTTCTCCACGAGGAGTGCAGGGGAATGGCGCTGGGATAAAAATCAACCAACCATGCCGTCTTAAAGCTGCACAGCCTTGAAACGGGCCCTTCGGCCCAACGCACCCGTGCCAACCAAAGTGCCAAGCCGAGCTAGTTCCACTTGTCTGCGATTGGCCCATAATCTACCACACCTTGTGTGTTGGAAAGAACCACAGGTGCTGGTTTACACCAAAGATAGACACAAAATGCATCAAACTCAGCGGGTCAGGAATAAAGTCACCTATTCCTTTTCTCCAGAGATGCTGCCTGACCCACTGAGTTACTCCAGCATTTTATATAAATGGCTGCATCTTTCCTGCTAAACCATTTGAATCCATGTATCTGTACAAGGGTCTGTTAATGTCGTATTTGTACCAACTTCTTATGCAAATTCTTTCCGTGTAGGTATCACCCTCTGTGTGAAAAAGATTACATCTCAGATCCTTTTAAATCTTCCACTCTCACTTTAAACCCAAGTCTACTACTTTAAAAAAAAAGGCCAATCTCGGGGAAGAGATTGTGGCCATTCCACTTGTCTATGTCCCTTAGGTTTTTATAAATCTCTATAAGGTCACATCTCAGCCCCCTTCACTCCAGGGAATAAACCCAGTCTGTCCAGCTTCTTCTTGTCACTTAAACCACCCAGACACGGTTCCAAATTCCTCGTGAATCGTCTTGCATCTTTCCAGTTTAATAAAACCCCGTCTGATCTCATAGAATTACGGGGCGGCCACTAGTGGAACAATAATCTATTAATGATTTAATGTTGTCCTTTCTTAACTGAAAGTAAAATTCTGATCTGCCGCACTGTCCGTAAATGATACACCAATCCCTACAGCACCGGTGCGCCTCGCACAGTAACACTGTGACATGATCTAGTGCCGGCACTTTAACACCAGTATCGGCTTCTACCCCGTGTCAGTGAGAAGTACATCACACAGCGACTGTCTGGCGGTGAGATTGCCCCGCACTATAGCTCCCCCTGCTGTGCGGGGACACATGTACCTGGCCTAATTGGGGACAGGTGGGCGCTGGTGACGGTTCCACTCGCTGTGACCCACGGACACAAGATACTGTAGATGCTGACAGCCTGAAATATGTGACAACGTTAGAGAGACTCGGCAGGTCAGGCAGCAGCGTTGCCGTGTTCATGTTCACATCGATGACCTCTGGTGTAACCCTAAGTAATATCCTCGGCAGTATCTCCGTGAACCGCTCCTGCCTTCTCCCATCTGCCCCCCATATCTCCAGCACTGATCTGCCAATCTGCGCATTACTGCACAGATCAACACATACCTTCAGAATGAGCGCGGTGCTGATGCTGATGCTGGGCGGCTCTGACTCGAGCTGCGCCCGGCAGATGGCGAGGGATGTGGGCTGCCGCTGCCTGTCGCTGTGATTGGAGGAGGAGCGGAGAGACACCATCACTCAGACACATTGGCCCGCGACCAAGTCCCGGCTGCAGGTTTCCGAAACGTGTCCCTCTCACCCTGGGGACATGTTGGTGGGAACAATACGTGTTGTCAGCGCTGAGTGCAGACGGCGCGGCTGCCGAGCAAAGACAGAAATAGGAAGCGAGGTGTCGGTGAAAGAACGGCCTGAACTAACATATTCACAAAGATACAGTACTCAAACACACAGCAACCAGCACACACGTGTTCATGTGAACATAATGTCACATGTTTACACACACGACAATCATACAACATCGTCAGAGAGATACAACGTGAAAACAGACCCCTCGGCCTGACAAGTCCATGGCGACCCTCAACTGCCCATTTACACTAATCCTACATTAATCCCAATGTATTCCCCATATTCTCCCTCACTGTAACACTGATTACACCCCACACTGTAACATTGTAACACTGTAACACTGTAACCTCACTGTAACACTGTAACACTGTAACACCTGTAACACTCACTGTAACACTGTAACACTGTAACACTGTAACACTGTAATACCCCTCACTGTAACACTGTAACACTGTAACACTGTAACACTGTAACACCCCACACTGTAACACTGTAACATTGTAACACCCCACACTGTAACACTGTAACACTGTAACAGTGTAACACCCCACACTGTAACACTGTAACACTGTAACACCCCTCACTGTAACACTGTAACCACTGTAAACCTGTAACACCCTACACTGTAACACCTGTAACACTGTAACACTGTAACACTGTAACACTGTAACACTGTAACACTGTAACACTGTAACACCCTCCCTGTAACACTGTAACACCCCTCACTGTAACACTGTAACACCCCTCACTGTAACACTGTAACACCCCACACTGTAACACTGTAACACTGTAACATTGTAACACTGTAACCCACACTGTAACACTGTAACACTGTAACACTGTAACCCCTCACTGTAACACTGTAACACCCCTCACTGTAACACTGTAACACTGTAACACTGTAACACTAATACACCCCACACCACTCATTACGTCACTGATACACCATGTAGGGACACATTCACATTTACACACACAATCTCCATCACAATGCGTTTAATTACTATAAGTTAAGTAATTCTGGAGAGTCAAAAGAGCACTCGCAACAACAACCGGCTCCTCTCCCTGGGCTGTAGAACGGAGCGGTTCAGGAGATCCTTCACCCCTGCAGCCATTAGATTTTATAATTCGGGCCGCTAGGCTGTAGGGGGATGCATTTTTGCAATTTTTAATTTTTAATTGTTAATTATTGGTCTTTTTAAGTATTTATTGATCTCAGGTCGTGTCCACAGTGTATTCTATGTATTTTCTGTCTGCGTTCATTTTGAATCTGTGGGTTTGTTGAGTGGGGGCTTCTGGACATCTGAATTTCCCTGAGGGGATCAATAAAGTATTTATTATTATTATTATTATTATTATTATTATTACATACAAGCTTTACGTTATTAAATGCACAAACACCCACCGCAATATGTGTTACATTGAGGGTATCAGTGAGTCTGAAGAAGGGTCTCGACCCGAAACGTTACCCATTCCTTCTCTCCAGAGATGCTGCCTGTCCCGCTGAGTTACTCCAGCTTTTTGTGTTAACGTTGACTGTTTATCTGCACAGCCGCTCCCTGGTCTGCTGTGTGTTTCCAACACTTTATATTTACGTTGCTGGCGACGCCAATATGTTTAAACTCACATCTCATCGTGACAATCTCTGAGTTAATTTGTGGAGCGCTAATGATCTGCCTTGGTCCTTAACCTTGGCCTCTTCACACACACGTGACAAGCTCGTGTGCACCCGGGGATGTAGCCTGCACTTACACGCGACCATCAACGTGTCAGCATGCAGAGATGTGCTTGTGTGTTGGTGTGTAACTGTGTGTTGGTGTGTAACTGTGTGCCGTTGTATAACTGTGTGTTGGTGTGTAACAGTGTGTTGGTGTATAACTGTGTGTTGGTGTGTAACTGTGTGTTGGTGTGTAACTGTGTGTTGGTGTGTAACTGTGTGTTGGGTGTGTAACTGTGTGTTGGTGTGTAACTACGTTGATGTGCGTTAATGTGTATGTGTATGCTATGTGTGCGTTGATATGTGCGTGTCGGTGTGTATGTGTGTGTTGGTGTGTGTGCGAGTGTGCGTTGGTGTGTGTGCGTGTCGGTGTGTAAGCGTGCGTTGGTGTGTTTGAGTGTGTTGGTGTGCAAGCGTGCGTTGGTGTGTAAGTGTGCACTAGCGTGTGTGTTTGGTGTGTGAGTATGCTTTGGCGTGTAAGTGTGCATTGGCGTGTTTGTATGTTTGTATGTTTTGGTGGTACTGCGTGTTGATGTGTGTGTGTTGGTGTATGAGTGTGCGCTGGTGTGTGTGTTTTGGTGAGTAAGTGTGTGCTGGTGTGTGTTGGCATGTAAGTGTGCGCTGGTGTGTGTGTTGGTGTGTAAATGTGCGCCGGTGTGTGTGTGTTGGCGTGTGATTGTGGGCTGGTGTGTGTGTGTGTGTGGGCGTGTAGGTGTGGGCTGGTGTGTGTGTGTGTGTATGTAAGTGTGTGCTGGTGTGTGTGTGTTGGCGTGTAAGTGTGGGCTGGTGTGTGTGTGTTGGCGTGTAAGTGTGCGCCTGTGAGTGTGTGTTCGTGTGTGTGTGGGCTGGTGTGTGTGTTGGTGTGTGGTGCGTGTGCTGGGTATGTGTGTTGGTGTGTAAGTGGTGTGTGTGTGTTTGCGTGTGATTGTGCGCGTGTGTGTGTGTTGGTGTGTGTGTGTGTGTGTGTGTGTGGTGTGTGTGTGGTGTGTGTGTGTGTGTGTGTGTGTGTGTGTGTGTGTGTGTGTGTGGGCTGGTGTTTGTGTTGGTGTGTAAGTGTGTGCTGGTGTGTGTGGTGGTGTGTAAGTGTGTGCTGGTGTGGGTGTCAGCGTGTAAGTGTGTGCTGGTGTGTGTGTGTTGGTGTGTAAGTGTGTAAGTGTGTGCTGGTGTGGGTGATGATGTGTAAGTGTGTGCTGGTGTGGGTGTTGGTGTGTAAGTGTGCGCTGGTGTGTGTGTTGGTGTGTAAGTGTGTGCTGGTGTGGGTGTTGGTGTGTAGGTGTGTGCTGGTGTGGGTGTTAGTGTGTAAGTGTGTAAGCGTGTGGTGTGGGTGATGGTGTGTAAGTGTGTAAGCGTGTGCTGGCGGGTGGGTGTTGGTGTGTAAGTGTGTGCCGGTGTGGATATCAGCGTGTAAAGTGTGTGAGTGTGTGTGTGTGTGTGCTGGTGTGTGTGTGTGTGTGTAGGTGTGTGCTGGTGTGTGTGTTAGTGTGTAAGTGTGTAAGCGTGTGCTGTTGTGGGCGATGGTGTGTAAGTGTGTAAGTGTGTGCTGGTGTGTGTGTTGGTGTGTAAGTGTGTGCCGGTGTGGATATCAGCGTGTAAGTGTATGCTGGTGTGGGTGTTAAGTGTGTGCCGGTGTGTGTGTAAGTGGTGTAAGTGGTGTGTGTTAGTGTGCTGGTGTGTGTGTCAGCGTGTAAGTGTGTGCTGGTGTGGGTGTTGGTGTGTAAGTGTGTAAGTGTGTGCTGGTGTGGGTGTCGGTGGTGTGTAAGTGTGTGCTGGTGTGGGTGTTGTGTGGTGTGTAAGTGTGTGTGTGCCGGTGTGGTGTGTAAGTGTGTAAGTGTGTGCTGGTGTGGGTGTTGGTGTGTAAAGTGTGTGTGTGTGTGTCAGTGTGTAAGTGTGTGCTGGTGTGGGTGTTGGTGTGTAAGTGTGTAAGTGTGTGCTGGTGTGGGTGTTGGTGTGTAAGTGTGTGCCGGTGTGTGTGTGTGTCAGCGTGTAAGTGTATGCTGGTGTGGGTGTTGGTGTGTAAGTGTGTAAGTGTGTAAGTGTGTGCTGGTGTGTGTGTCAGCGTGTGTAAGTGTGTAAGTGTATGCTGGTGTGGGTGTTGGTGTGTAAGTGTGCAAGTGTGTGCTGGTGTGTGTGTCAGCGTGTGTCGGTGAACTTGCTCCAGCCGTGCTTGTTGTTAGCATCGTTGAATGCGCGCTGTAATTGGACAATTCTGCTGCACCGCCGCCACTGCCAGATGATTTATTGCTGGAAAATACCGCAGAACTAATTAGTATAGTAATTAATTAATACAAATTTGCATATTTGCATGTGCAATTAGTGCAGCCGCGTGATTACTCTGAAATGAGAAGTTTGCCTTGTCAGATGTTGGGATGAAGCGAAGTGGAAAGATTGGAGCAAATGAAGACGCGCGGGGAGTCGGCGGCAGCGCGGGGCTCCAACAGCACCGGCGCGGCGACACAGAGACCGCCAGCCCATGTCAATAATGTCCCGCGTTCAGTGGCCCGACAGGGCTAAACCCGGGTAAACATGGAACAGCAACTCACAAAAACAGCGGAGCGGAGAGAGGAAGGTTGAATGGAAATAAATAACAGCCCGGAAATAACACAGATACAACTATAATGGAGCGAGAATAGCGGGGATATTTGTACAGAATCCACTGCCTTTATTCTTCAAACAAGTGGGATGAAAGGGATGAATGAGAAATGTGAGATGAGAGAGCGGTCACAGCCTCGACTCCTTGATCCCAGATAGAATCTGTTCATCCAGATGAGCTTCGCATTCGGTCCATGACTCCACTGCGGGCTTTTCATGATGCCCTTCACTCCAGTCCGGACATTGTGTCTGGGTCATTGACTCCAGTCCGGTTCGTGTAAGGATTCCTGACTCCAGTCCGAGCTTTGTGCAAGGCATTTTTGACTCCAATGCCACCTCTGAACAGCGACTCCAGTTCGGGCTTTGTCTGTTGGTTCAAACGCAAAATATTGCAGATTAAACAGCATTTATGGGAAGTACAATAGTTAACGTTAAATAATGAAATATTATCAGAACAGAAAATAATAGAATTTTTCGAATGAAGAGGTATTTAGGCGACGGGAATCAGGACTTTGCGCGCTAGATTCTGACTCCAGTCCGGGAATTAGTGCGTTCGGGAGCTCCGGTCCGGGTTCTGTTTGCTGCGCGCTGCAGCACCATTGGATATGCCATCTGTTGTGTGCGGCGCGTTGCGGTGCGGAGCTGACTCGCTGCCAGCTCGCCTGGGACTCGCTGCCAGCTCGCCTGGGACTCGCTCTGGAACCCGTGCCAGTGCCAGTGCCAGTGACCCTGGGAACATACGGAATATGAGTGGGAACTGGCCATTGGGCCAGCCGAGCCTGCTCCACCGGTCATCAGGACCATGGGACCAAGTTGCTACAAAATGCTTGAGTCACTCGGCGACACAGGCAGCATCTCCGGAGAGAAGGAATGGGCGCCGTTTCGGGTCGAGACCCTTCTGCAGCTTCCAGAGATGCTGCCTGGCCCGCTGAGTTATCCCAGCATGCTGTGCCTATGTTCAGTTCCTTCCTACATAGGACGGTGGTAGTGATAGATTTACCTGTCATAGAGTCATTCATACATCACGGACACAGGCCCTTCGGCCCACCTCGTCCGTCGACCAAGATGCCATTATTTGTTCCCGATGTTGGGGAAGTCCAGGACAAGGGGTCACAGCTTAAGGATAAGGGGGAAATCCTTTAAAACCGAGATGAGGAGAACTTTTTTTCACACAGAGAGTGGTGAATCTCTGGAACTCTCTGCCACAGAGGGTAGTTGAGGCCAGTTCATTGGCTATATTTAAGAGGGAGTTAGATGTGGCCCTTGTGGCCAAGGGGATCAGAGGGTATGGAGAGAAGGCAGGTACAGGATACTGAGTTGGATGATCAGCCATGATCATATTGAATGGCGGTGCAGGCTCGAAGGGCCGAATGGCCTACTCCTGCACCTAATTTCTATCTTTCTATGTTTCTATGTTTACACTCGCCTACGTTTGGCCAACAGCCATCTGAACCTTCCCTATCCATGTACCTGACCAAATATGTTTTAAATGCTGATATAGTACCTGCCTCGACTACCACCTCTGGAAGCTCGCTCTATATGCCCGTCACCACTGCCCCCTACAGCAGAAATATATCTGAACATATTAAATAACTGAGTCCCTCACCCAGGCAACAAAACTCAAAGATGTGGCATCCTTTGGAGAAATATCATTCCTTCTCAGGCCCTTGTTCGACACCTTGTGTACAACACCGCGTTGCAGCCTGAATAGTGAGAGTTAATATTCTGCCCACATGGAACTCTGTCATAGAGCCACCACATTGCACATAAACAGAAACAGACACTCGATGCCAACCACGATGCCCATCTGTACCAATCCCACTCGCCTGCGCTAATTCCCTGGGCTCCACTCATTCAAGTACCTCTTAAATGTTGTCATGTCCTGCCTCCACCACCTCCTCTGGCAGCTCGTTCCAGATGCTAACCACCGAGCGTGAAACATTCACCCCTCAGATTCCCTTTCAGCCTCTCAGTTTAAACCGGTGCCGTGTAGATTTAGACACCACTGCGTTGGGAAACAGAAGATAGACACAAGAAGCTGGAGTAACTCAGCGGGTCAGACAGCATCTTGGGGGGGAGAGGAATAGGTGACGTTTCTGGTCGAGACCCTTAAACCAACATCTACAGTTCTTTTTGCAGTCTTTTTGCACTATTAATGTTTGTTTTTTACGCGCGTGTGTGTGTGTGTGTGTGTGTGTGTGTGTGTGTGTGTGTGTGTGTGTGTTGTGTGTTGTGTGTACGTGTGTGTGTGTGTGTGTGTGTGTGTGTGTGTGTGTGTGTGTGTGTGTGTGTGTGTGTGTGTGTGTGTGTGTGTGTGTGTGTGTGTGTGTGTGTGTGTAACTCAGCGGGACAGCAGCGTCTCTGAAGAGAAGGAATGGATGACGTTTCGGGTTTGACGAAGGGTCTCGACCCGAATCGCCACCCATTCCTTATCTCAGAGACGCTGCCTGTCCCGCTGAGTTACTCCAGTTTTTTGTGTCTATATATATGTATATATAGATCAGCCATGATTAAATGACAGAGTAGGCTTGATGGACCGAATGGCCTGATTCTGCTCCTATCACTGATGAACATGATAAGCAATACTAATGCGCTGGTTTAAGTTCCCAAATTTCCATTTGTTCGAGATAAACTCCATCTGCCATTCTCTTCCCCACTTCCCCGGTTGATGCAATAATAGACAAGACAGGAGGCCGAGAGGGGTCTTATAGAGGTGTATAAATCATGAGAGGAATAGATAGGGCGAATGCCTTAACGCTTTTACCCAAGCTAGGGGAATCAAGAACCAGAGCACAGAGGTTTAAGGTGAGAGCGGAAATATTTAATAGGAACCTGAAAGGCAACGTTTTAACATTGAGGATGGTGAGTAAACGTGAGCTGCCAAAGGAGGGACAGTAAATGAGGCAGGCACAATAACAACATTTCAAATACTTTGGGCCAAGTACATGGATAGGAAAGATTTAGAGGGATATGTGGCAAACGCGGGCAGGTGGGACTAATGTAGATGGGGTATCGTGGTCGAAATAGTCAAGTTAGGCTGAAGGGCCTGTTGTATCACTCTGTCACCAGTCTTTCATTGTGCACCGATTTTGCAACAGAAATCTCAAAGCGCAGTGCCTGATGTCAATGATTGGTATAAGATGATCAATACCAGACATGCTGCCAGTGCCCAGAGTCAGTGCCCAGAGTCAGTGCCCAGTGTCAGTGCCCAGTGTCAGTGCCCAGTGTCAGTGCCCAGTGTCAGTGCCCAGTGTCAGTGCCCAGTGTCAGTGCCCAGAGTCAATGCCCAGTGTCCAATGCCCAGAGTCAGTGCCCAGTGTCCAGTGTCAGTGCCCAGTGTCAGTGCCCAGTGTCAGTGCCCAGTGCCCAGTGAGTGTCAGTGCCCAGAGTGCCCAGAGTCAGTGTCCAGTGTCAGTGCCCAGTGTCAGTGCCCAGTGTCAGTGCCCAGTGTCCAATGCCCAGTGTCAGTGCCCAGTGTCAGTGCCCAGTGTCAGTGCCCAGTGTCAGTGCCCAGTGTCAGTGCCCAGAGTCAATGCCCCCAGTGTCCAATGCCCAGAGTCAGTGCCCAGTGTCAGAGTCAGTGCCCAGAGTCAGTGCCCAATGCTCAGTGCCCAGGGTCCAATGCCCAGAGTCAGTGCCCAGTGTCCAGTGCCCAGTGTCAGAGTCAGTGACCAGAGTCAGTGCCCAGTGTCCAGTGCCCAGTGTCCAGTGCCCAGTGTCCAATGCCCAGAGTCAGTGCCCAGTGCCCAGTGCCAATGCCCAGTGTCAGAGCCCGTTGCTGGAGGTAAATGCGTTGCCCGGTTAACGGTGAACAGTATTCAGTGTCAATGTTAGTACAAGCAGCTTTGCAGCGACCATCTGTAGCTAACATTAAAATACGGGACGTTAGAATTTTCAGTTAAAAGCTAAACCTCCCCGGCTTGCTTCCGTCAGAACCCCCACATGACCAGTGATTAATGCAGATCATATTATTGTTAATCTCTTCTGTTTCTGTCCCTTTAAGACTGTATTGAGATGTGAAAACCTGCAGACTGTGGGAATATCACTAAATATAATTCCAATCGGTCAGTTTACAGTCCTGCGCATCTCAGGCGAATCCACGTAGATTCAATGCGGAAGGTGAACTTTACACAACATTTGCAACACAGAAGCAGGTTGCCAGATGCATCTTCAGGTTGCCACGTGTGGGAATCGCGGCTCCTGACTGTAATCCTTTATTATCCACCAGAGGAGTAAACGGTGAATGTCCTTCCTGATCGCACAGAAGGATTGTGAAGAAACCAATTTCATTTCTGATGGCAGGTTTAAAGTCTATGTTGCGCCGTAATCCCAGGAAAATCTGATCTGTGCAAAGGGACTCAAACATAAACAGTTTAATCAATGCTCACTCCAGTAACCAGCTGGAACCATTCAATGCCATCTTTAATCAGATTGTGTGATTTAAACTTGGGACTTTAAAACACATTGCGTGCAGTGGAAGAGGCGCGGACACGCTGCGGGTCCCAGCGGGTCAGGCAGCATCTGTGGAGAACATGGATAGGTGACGTTTCACAGAGTGCTGGAGTAACTCGGCGGGTCAGGCAGCATCTGTGGAGAACATGGATAGGTGACGCTTCACAGAGTGCTGGAGTAACTCAGCGGGTCAGGCAGCATCTGTGGAGAACATGGATAGGTGACGTTTCACAGAGTGCTGGAGTAACTCAGCGGGTCAGGCAGCATCTGTGGAGAACATGGATAGGTGACGCTTCACAGAGTGCTGGAGTAACTCAGCGGGTCAGGCAGCATCTGTGGAGAACATGGATAGGTGACGTTTCACAGAGTGCTGGAGTAACTCAGCGGGTCAGGCAGCATCTGTGGAGAACATGGATAGGTGACGTTTCACATAGTGCTGGAGTAACTCAGCGGGTCAGGCAGCATCTGTGGAGAACATGGATAGGTGACGTTTCACAGAATGCTGGAGTAACTCAGCGGGTCAGGCAGCATCTGTGGAGAACATGGATAGGTGACGTTTCACAGAGTGCTGGAGTAACTCAGTGGATCAGGCAGCATGTGGACGAGACAAAACTATCAGCTCCCGGACCGCGTTACAGGAATCTGCTCACCAACGATCCAACTTCTGAAACATAGAAACATAGGAAATAGGTGCAGGAGTAGGCCATTCGGCCATTCGAGCCTGCACCGCCATTCGATATGATCATGGCTGATCATCCAACCCAGTATCCTGTACCTGCCTTCTCTCCATACCCCCTGATCCCTTTAGCCACAAGGGCCACATCTAACTCCCTCTTAAAAATAGCCAATGAACAGTGGCCTCAACTACCTTCTGTGGCAGAGAATTCCACAGATTCACCACTCTCTGTGTAAAAAATGATTTTCTCATCTCGGTCCGAAAATATTTCCCTCTTATCCTTAAACTGTGACCCCTAGTTCTGGACTTCCCCAACATCGGGAATAATCTTCCTGCATCTAGCCTGTCCAACCCCTTAGAAGGGTCCCGACCCGAAACGTCACCTATCCTTTATCTCCAGAGATGCTGCCTGGCCTACGTAGGTACTCCAGCACTTTGCGTCTATATTTGGTATAAACCAGCATCTGCAGTTACCGGATTCATCATTCCGGATATGTTTCTCGACACCAACATCCCAGAGCCTACCCGACACATCAATACCCAAGAAGACCAACGCGCTCAAACCAGTGTCCAAACAACCCTCCTTGAAACCCCCAACACACCAGACTAACACAACACCATTGTAACTACACACCAGCCTAACTTCAGTGATCCTACACTAACACACCGACACATAGCGTAACACGTGTACAGCAGCAAGCCAAGCCCAATGTCAACTCTGCAATGCTAACACTCCAACATATTCACCACAATACATCTATATAAACACTTTAAAACCAACACCTACACTCACAGATGCACAGAGTCTCTTCCCCAGAGCAGGGGAATCGAGAGCCATTGGACATCGGTTCAAGGTGACGGGGAAATATTTAATAGGAATCCGAGGGGGTAACTGAGTTGTCGAGGAAACGCATATGGGGGGGGGGCAGGGGGGGGGGGGGGGGGCAGGGAGGTGGGGGGGGGTAGGGGGGGGGGGGGGGGGGGGGGGAGGGGGGACAGGGGGGGGAGGGGCAGGGGGCGGGGGGGGACCTAAAGTTGCACAGTCTTACAGAAATAGAAGTCGAGGGATGTAATGATTTAAAGTCAGATATATTTCTTAAAGTCAAAGCTGACACCGAGGTTGTGAACAGTTTCGTTCAGTTGCCAGGGCGAAGAATGTTTGCTAAGGAACGGAGTTGATAGTTGCTAAGGAACGGAGTGTGTGTCGGCGACCAAAGTTGGTGGCTTCGCCAGCCAAATCTTCACAGAGATTTGTGCCGGTGGTGGTGCCGGTGATGCCGGGTGCCGGTGGTGCCGGTGGTGCCGAGTGTCGGTGCTGTGTGGACAGAGCGGGGAGGCCGAGAGGGGCAATGGCGAGCGCGGAGCATCATCAGAGTTTCCGTGTGTCGTTGCCTAGCGACGCCGTATCTGGCGATGTGGACACGGGGAGGAGGTTCTGGGGTCAACCACGACAAATGCTCACGCCAAGGTGAGCAACCGCACTTGTCAGAGTCAGATAGGAATATCGCTGGTGATCGAAAAGTGAATAGAGTGGATGTGCAGAGGATGTTTCCAATAGTGGGAGAGTCTAGGATCAGAGGCCACAGCTTCGGCATAAAAGGACGTTTCTTTAGGAAGATGGGGATGAATTTATTTAGTCAGAGGGTGGTGAATCTGTGGAACTCATTGCCACAAAGGCTGTGGAGGCCAAGTCAATGGATATATTTAAGGCAGAGGATAGATAGATTCTTGATTAGTGCGGGTGTCAGAGGATATGGGGAGAAGGCAGGAGAATGGAGTTAGAAGGGAGAGATAGATCAGCCATGATTGCGTGACGGAGTGGACTTGATGGGCTGAATGGCCTAATTCTGTTCCTATGATTTTAGTGAGACGAATCCGGCGTTCTAACGGGACGGGATTTAACGGGGTGACAACAGCAGGCTCGGGAGGGAGTTTCACACATAAACAGTGCAGGAGGGGCTTTGGTGGATCTAGAGACCAGGGTGAGTACCGCGGGGTTGAAGGACAAGGCGAGTAGAAGCATTGACAATGGTCTGGGTGGGACATCGACCCCGTGGGGAGGTCAGTGGAGATGTTTGAGAGAAGAGAGGGCGAGAGGGTGTAGATGGGGGAATTGGGAGCGGGGGATAGAGTCTTTGCAGGAAGCACGGTGGGAAGAAGTGTAGTCGAGATAGTTCAAGGAGTTAGTGGGTTTGGAACAGGCGTCAGTCAATAGTCTATTTCTTGTGATGGAAACTGTGAGATCAAGAGAGGGGAAGGGATGGCGGAGATGGTCAAAGTAAATTAGAGTGCAGGTGAAGCTGATGAAGTCCACGAGTTGTGCATGGGTGCAGGAGGTACATCGTGTGGGCGGGTCATCAGCTGCAGGGAACTCATCTCCAGTCGAGAGAAAGCGCTCCATAGCTGGAGCTGCAGTGAGAGCGACGGTTAGCTCGCACCCAACTCCAAGGCGGCTCCTCAGCCCCGAGATGCCAAGGCCAAGCCCAAGGCTGTCGTTGGGAGAAGGCCGCGCATCCTGGAGTCCGCTCCAGGGTGAAGGGATCGGGGTATTACACCCATGGGACTGGAAAATAAGTTTAAAACATAACTTAGAATGGATATGAAGAGGAATTTCTTTAGTCAGAGGGTGGTGAATCTGTGGAATTCATTGCCATGGACGGCGGTGAAGAATGGGGGGGGGGGGGGGGGGGGGGGGGGGGGGGGGTGGGGAGAGAGGGTTTCCACAAACATAAATCACCCGGCCAGGTCTCGGTCCCAATAAAATGACCGGTTTATTCCCTCCTCGATTCGGACAATCCACACACTGTTTCACAAAACCCTCTCGAACACACACCTCATGAATTCTACCCGTTTAAGCATTTTGCACTAAGTCCCTGTCAATGTGGTGAACATTAAAATTAAAACCATCCCCGAACAGCTATTACACCTCCCCACAATCCACTGCCATATCTGCGCTTATGTTCGCTGCTGGATAGCAAAGCCTCCAGTACAATTCTGTATAGTACACGTGTATAGTACGTGTAATATTGTATAGTATATATATACTTGTGTAGTAGAGGTATAATATTGTATAGTATATATATACTTGTATGATACAAGTATAATATTGTATAGTACGTATATACTTGTGTAGTACAGGTATAATATTGCAGAGCACGTATATACATACAGTACAAGTATAATGCTGTAATATCTGCAGTACAGTCCTGTCAGAGCGAGTTCTAACCCGGTTGCCTCTGAGGGCCGAAGGGGCCAAGGGACGTCATTGGCACCAGAATTAAGAGGAACCCGATGTATTTTATACATCCCAAACAGGAAGGTAACTCGGAATTAGGCGGAACCAAAGATACTAGAACCACTCGAGGATAAACGGTTAGATCAGAGGACATCAGCCAGGTTGTAAACGGGAACATTGCAGTTGCATCGACGGTGGAGAATGAGAGTGTGATCAATGTGAGTGAGACTAATCTACCCGGATAGTGTGAGATCCACAAGCTGATGTTGGGATCCACAACAGCATGAAGGCGGATAAATCCCCGCCCGCGGCCCCGGTTATTGAGAAGCAGCCGAGCAGATCACCGGAGTAGATCGTTGTAGATCGAGTGGATCGAGGAGACAATCTCGGCCTTTTTGTTTAAAAATGATAATAGCGAGAATCCACCAAATTGTAGGTCGATGGGATCGTATATCAGCGGGAAGGAAACTATTGGAGAGAATTCGTAGGGATAGGATTCATTCACATTTAATGTTTCATGATGTCCCGCTCATGGCTGAAGGCTCTGACTCTGCATTGTCCCACATTGCTCACCATATGGTATCTCGTTTAGCGGCCCCTGGCTTTGTAAGTTTCACGTTTCTCCCTGACACTTCAACGTTCCTGTCCAGCCGACTCCAGTTCTGTGCGCCGACCTCTCCCGCACTACCCCCCCCCCCCTCCCCCCCCCCCCCCCCGCTCCCTGTCCCGCCCCCCCCCCCCCTCCCTGCCCACCCCCCCCCCCCCCCCCCCCGCTCCCTGTCCACCCCCCCCCCCCCTCCCCCCCCCGGCCCCTGTCCACGGGAGCCGCTCCCACATCCGCCCCATCTCTCCCCAACCCCCCGCTGTACGGGTGCGGACACAATCCGGCTGTCTGCGGCAATACAGTGAGACAGGTCGCTGTTGCTTCACTGGGCGACTGGAGCCGCTCATGCGGCGGGGACGGATAGTCTGAGCCTGTAATCCGGATTATCCTGATCTCTGGATAATCGGCCCGCGCTCGCCCCTCGTCTCAACCTCCTGAAAACCCCGCAGCGCCGGCCGCGTTCCCGGTGACACGGCCTCTAAACGGTAGAGATGTCGCGGCGTGGGGGGTTAGTTGGGGGGTAGTTGTGGGGGGGGGGGTTAGTTGGGAGGTGGGGGGGGGGTGGGGGGTGTGTTGTGTGGGGGGGGGTGGAGGAGGGGGGGGTGTGGGGGTGTGGTTGGTGGGGGGGGGTAGTTGGAGGGGGGGGGGGGGGTTGTGGGGGTGTGGTTGTGGGGGGGGGGTTGTGGGGGGGGGGGGGGGGGGGGTGGGGGGGGGGGTGGAGGTGGGGTGGGGGGGGGGGTAGGGGTGGGGGGGGGGGTTTAGTTGGGGGAGGTGGAGGGGGGGGTTAGTGGGGGGAGTTTGTGTGTTGGTTGGTGTGGGAGGGGGGTGGGATGTGGTTGTGGGGGGGGGAATCTGGAGGAGGGGGAGGGGGAATTTGAATCATCTAGTCACAACATGTACATTGTATATGATGCTGTAAACTGATAGGTTATACAGCAGGGAAATAGGCCCTTCGGCCAACTTCTCCATGCTGACCAATCTTCCTGAGCCAGTCGCATTGTCTCATTCTGCCCAAGGACCTGTCCAAATAAACATTAAACGTTGGCCTTGAACTTCACCAACTACTTCCCCTGGAAATATGAAAATGCTGTAGAATCACAACATTAATGGTCCACACGGACAAAGGCCCTTCGGCCCACCCTGTCGCGCCAGCATCAAACACCCGGCCACAGTATTGACATTATGGATACAAGGAACTGCAGAATCTCTTTAATTTAAAATCACCCTTTGTCTCTTTCCCAGTTCGGAGACGAAACATTAATTCTGTTTTTCTGCTTATTTTGTTTCAAATTTCCACAGTTTGCTGCCATTCTCACTCACATTCTGTATGGTTTCGCCATCCGCCATGTGTTCATAAGTCATAGGAACAGAATGAGGCCCTTCTGCCCATCGAGTCACTCTATTATTCAATCATGGCTGATTTATCTTTCCCTCTCAACCCCATTCACCTGCCTTCTCTCCGTTACATTTCACCTCCGAACTAATCCCGAACGTCAACCTCCGCCTTTACAATATTCACTGACTTGGCCTCCACAGCCTCCCACGGATTCACCACCCTCTGAATAAAGTAATTCTTCATCATCTCCTATGTAAAGGTACGTCGTTCTACGGAATGTGGCAGCGCCTGAGATTCTATGTCGCTGTCAATGTTTGTAACTGGCTCGGGATTCCCGCTCTCCGGTTTCACATCCGAACCTTCAGACAAGACAGATATCTCTGCCCCATGGCCGTGGTCTCACACAATCTCAGATACCCCCCTGATCCATCCCTTCCACCGCCTTCGCTGCAGCTTATATCCATATTTTCCCCAGTTCGGGCCGACAACGTTAACTCCGCTTCTCTGTTTGTAATGTTCACCATCTCCAGCTTAGTTTTAATTCCCCATCACATGTTCCTCATCATTCGCCCCTCTCCATTCCCCTGACATCCACGGAGAAGCGGAGGGGTGGGGAGGGGTGGGGTGGGGATTATTGCAACAGCCCGCACGTGTGGGGTGTGGGAGGAAACCGGAGCACCTGGGGCAAACCCACGCTGTTACAGGTAGAGCGTGCTAACTCCACACAGACAGTGCGGATCGAACCCGCGTCACTCGAGCTGAATGGGTGAGATTGTATGAGGGCAGGAGGGTTTTTTGCACCGGTATTGTGGTTATTAGTTTATTTCAATGCTCCTTATGTGTATATTTATCTGTATATGTTTACGGGCCTATTATATGGCCATAAGCAAGTAAGAATTTCATGGTAGGAATTTCATACGACAATTAAACATTCTTGATTCTTGAGATGTTGCTGTTATCGGGGCTCAAGCCGCAGACATGGGGGGGGGGGGGGGGGGGGGGGGGGGGGGGGGGGGGGGGGGGGGGGGGTTGGGGGGGGGGGGGGGGGGGGGCGGGGGGGGGGGGGGGGGGGGGGGTTCAGCAGCGGGGTTTGAGACTGAAGTGGTGGAGTGAGAGGGGCAGATGCGAGGGTTCCCCACGTCGATGGGTCTTGGTGAAAGGGCGGGCAAATGCAGGTGTAGGTTGGCCGGCGATGACCGAGGGACATTGTGTGTGGGGATTAGACACACGGGATCCGCCATTGCCTGAAGCAACTCTCCTCTATCTAGACTGGTTAGCGCGCAACAAAAGCTGTTCACCCTACCTCGGTCCACGTGACAATAAACTACACTGAACTGAACCGTTAGAAAGGTGTCGGCTCATTCCCCCGCGGAGCTGCTGGTTGTCAGACTCCACACGATGAGACGGTGAGACGAGTCCGGTCTAAGGTGCCGGTACATTATCAACGGCACCGCGGTTAGAGGAGAACAGAGCCAGAGCCTGCGGGTAAATACAATGATTATCTACAAATAAACCTTATGTGTTTCATTAACGGACAATATAAATACTGCATGTGGTTCCAAACGGGGGTGAAGCGTCACTAGTGGCGCGTTCATTCACATGTTAATGTCAGGTGTGTAAAATATACACAGGAATTGCATCGTGTAAATGTCACGAGTCCGTGTGCAAGCCGCGCACCACCGGGCAGGTAACGCCAGGTACATCGAGTGCGTGACACCAGTTCACGGCTGAACTCCTGAACAAGAGACATTATAACTACAGTCAGTCCACGGGTAGCTGGTTATTTTGGGTAGGACGCGGAGCTTGTAACACCACAGGAATTAAATTCATGGGTGTGTGGGGGGGGGGGGGGTAGGTGGTGGTGGGTGGGGGGGGGACGGTAGGTGGGTGGGGTGGGGGGGGGGGACGGTATGTGTGGGGGGGGCGGTAGGTGTGTGTGGGGGGGGGGGGGGTAGGTGGGGGGGGGGGGGGGTTGTGTGTTGGGGGGGGTGTGTGGTGGGGGGGGGTATGTGGGTGGGGGGGGGGTAGGTGTGTGGGGGGGGGGTGGGGACGGTAGGTTGGGGGGGGGGGGGCAGTATGTGTGTGTTGGGGGGGGGGGGGGAGGTGTGTGTGGGGGGGGGGGGGTAGTGTGTGTGTGTGTGGGGGGGGGGGGGGTGGTGTTGGTGGGGGGGGGGGGGGGGGGTGGGGGGGGGCAGCGGGTGTGTGTGTGTGGGGGTGGGGGGAGGTGTGACGAGGGGGTGACGGGTAAGACTGACAACGTCCTGCGCCCGGATCCGTGAGGATAAACAGCCTTAAATTCCACAGAGGAGCAGACACAACCACAAGCCACATACTCTGGACAAGTGCAGGGGGAATAAATGTCTCAATGCCGATCTCACCATGAACAGTCTGCATCGGGAATAAAGCAGTACAGTGCAAGGTGCCCTCCCTGTGTGTGTGTGTGTGTGTGTGTGTGTGTGTGTGTGTGTGTGTGTGTGTGTGTGTGTGTGTGTGTTAGTGTGTGTGTGTGTGTGTGTGTGTGTGTGTGTGTGTGTGTGGGTGTGTGTGTGTGTGTGTGTGTGTGTGTGTGTGTGTGTGTGTGTGTGTGTGTGTGTGTGTGTGTGTGGTGTGTGTGTGTGTGTGTGTGTGTGTGTGTGATTGTGTGTGTGTGAGTGTGTGTGTGTGTGTATGTGTGTATGTGTGTGAGTGGTGTGTGTGTCTGTATTTGTATTTGTGAGTGTCTGTGTGTGTGTGTCTGTCTGTGAGTGTGTATGTGTGTGTATGTGGTGTGTTGTGAGTGTGTGTGTGTATAGTTGGGGTGTGTTTGTGGGGTGTGTATGGGTGTGTGTGTCAGTGTGTGTGTGTGTGTGTGTGTGTTAGTGAGTGTGTGTGTGTGTGTGTTGTGTGTGTGTGTGTGTGTGTGTGTGTGTATGGGTGTGTGTGTGTGTGTGTGTGTGTGTGTGTGTGTGTGTGTGTGTGTGTGTGTGTGTGTGTGTGTGATGTGTGTGTGTGTGTGTGTGGTGGTACGATTGTGTGTGTGTCAGTGTGTGTGTATCAGTGTGTGTGTTTGTGAGTGTGTGTGTGTTAGTGTGTGTTAGTGAGGGTACGTGTGTGGGTGAAAGAGAGAGAGACCCAGCCGCTGGCTGTGGGCAACACACTGCGAACCGGTGACTGTGGGGAACGAGTGTGGGGGCAGGGAGAAGGGGGGGGAGCGAGGGGGGAGGGGGAGAAGGGGGGGGCGGGGTGTGTGGGGGGCAGGAGAAGGGGGGGGGGGGGTCGAGTGTGGGGGCAGGAGAAGGGGGAGGGGGGATGCGCCGGACACACGGTAACCGGTGACTGAAACACGACGTGAACGGGCAAGTGTAACTTGTGTAAAATTAATTGTGAGGAGCGGAGCAAGGGCTGGTCTCCGGGACGCATCTAGCATCACCCTGGGCTGCACGGGGCGGCTTGGCCGCTGTTATTGCGCTGGGAGAGTTTGTGCGGTTTGGACTTTGGCCAAATCTGAGACTGGTGCATAAAGATCAAACTCACCGGATTACAGCGCGGGCGAGTGGTCACGGTTCCGGTCGGTGTGTATCGAGATGGACGGAGCGATCCGCAGTGGCGAAGGTCAACTAACGGACAGCGAGGTGACGGCGGGGAGCGGAGCCGGACCGGACCGTGCCAGTGCGGGGCGGGGAGCGTGGAGCGGGGAGCGGGGAGCGGGGGCGCGGTCGGTGCAGGGCTGGTTGGAGCCGCAGACGCGGGGCTGCGACAGATGGCCGGTGCGCTCCCCCGGGACGCCGGTCGCTCCGAATGCAAGCGCATGTCAATCAATGCGTCTCATGTGATGTTCGCTGCCAATGGCGTGCTGGCATATGGCCTGGCACTCAAGCTGCTAGTGCAGTTTGGCGAAGCTGCCACTCTCCGCTGTCGATAGGTTGGCGATGAGCGGATTTGCCAGACGCTCAGGACCTTAACGAACCAGCTAATCCCAGAAGGTGCCGACGGAACAATGAGCTGAGGCCCGGCCGCCTAGCCCCCTCTCCCCTCAGGTAAGTCCGGAGAGAACGCGCCGCCTTCCTGCCCGCTATCGGGCGGCAAAGGGGCATCGAACCCGAACCCGAACCCGTCAAAACCGCGTCCGGTGACACCGATTATTCCGGGATTCATGTGTTTATAAAGCGGCGCGGTCGGGGGCGAACAGGGAACGGGAACGGTTCTAGATAAAGATTTAGGCAGCAGCCGCTCTGCACCGTTTACTGTTTAATTACAGAAAGAACCTAAATAATTGGGGGGGGAAATCGTTGCAAGTTTCTCCGGATCGAAGTTGAACAAATAACCGGGAGCGGGCGGCGATTTTTCCCGGAGCCGCCGCCGCCGCCGCTCATGTTTCTCGTTCCTGCAATTATTTACCGTTTGATGCAGAAATTACATAAATGTCCGATACGACAAAGTGCAGCTAATGCCCTTAGACTCGGGCAGCCAGCGAGGAGATCGAACCGATCGATTCATTCCGATCAATCGTTAAGAGGGTGTGTGTGTGTGTGTGTGTGTGTGTGTGTGTGTGGGGGGGGAGGGCGGGGGGGGGGGGGGGGGGGTGAGGGGGGGGGGGGGGGAGGAGGTGAGGGGGGGGGGGGGGATGGTGTGCGCGAGAAATCCGCAGAATTCCCGGGTGTGCTCCGCAGTTCCGCTCCAGTCGGGCGAGGGGGGGAGGAGGAGGGAAGGGGAATTCGACCCGATTCCCGGGACGGAGGCAGTGGAGTGGAGCGCGACCGGTTTACCTGCAGCGGCGCGACAACGGTGAGGCGGGGCAAGAGGCGCACCTTGTTGGAGCGGGGGGGGGGGGGGGGGGGGGGGGGGGGGGGTCGGGAGTTACGGGGGGGGGGGGCCGGGGGGGCCGGAGGCCGGGCCGGGGCCGGGGCCGTTGGCGGGGGTATACCGGGGCCGGGGCCGGGGGGCCGGGGCCGGGGCCGGGCCGGGGGCCGGGCCGCCGGGCCGGGCCGGGTGTGTGGGGCGCCCGCGTTGCGCGGGTTCACCTCTGGCCACCTTTACCAAAGTGTCGCGGTTGTCCGTTGCAGGGACCATGTTGACCAGACTGTTCAACGACTCGCCGCTGATTCCCGGCCTCCAGAAGTTCGCTAGTTGGGCGGCCGAGAGTGACAGCGATGAGGAGCGGAGAGCCGAGCCGAAGGCGAGGGTGACCCACGGGAGGCCCGGGAGAACCAGGGCGACGACGGACTGAGCCCCACCCCAGAGCAAGAGGAAGGTGAGACGGCGATGGAGGAGGAAGAGGAAGATGATGAGGAAGAGGAAGAGGAGGCGGAAGAGGAAGAGGAAGATGGCGGCAGGCCGCGGAAACGGGGCCCGAAGCGAAGGAAGATGACGAAAGCGCGGGTGGAGCGTTTCAAACAGCGGCGACAGAAAGCCAACACCCGCGAGCGGAACCGAATGCACGACTTGAACTCAGCGCTGGACAATCTCCGCAAAGTGGTTCCCTGCTACTCCAAGACGCAGAAACTTTCCAAGATAGAGACACTGCGGTTGGCCAAGAACTACATCTGGGCGCTGTCGGAGATCCTTCGCTCGGGGAAGCGCCCAGACCTGCTGAGCTACGTACAGACTCTGTGCAAGGGGCTTTCACAACCCACTACAAACCTGGTCGCCGGCTGCCTTCAGCTCAACTCCCGGAACTTCATCAGCGAACCCCCGCCGGACTCCGGCCGGCTCCACGCCGCCAACCCCTCCTTCCCGCTACACCCCTACACCTACCCTTGTGCCAGGCTACCCAGCCCACAGTGCCAGCCCGCGGGCATGCCGGCCGCTCACCCGCTGCGCTCGCACCCCTACTGCGGCCCATTCGAGCACCTGTGCGGCAACGTGTCTCCCGACTGCGCCGGCTCCGAGATGGACAGGCCGCTCAGCCCATCGCTGTGCGCCGACGGCGGCTACCCCATGAAGCCGGACTCGTCGCCAGACCACGACAAGGGCTACCATTACACCATGCACTACTCGGCGCTGCCCGGTGCCCGCGGACCGCCACCTGGCCTTCTCTTCAGCAGCACCGCGCTGCGCTCCGCCCTGCACTCCGAGACCCTGGCTCCCTACGATGCGCTGCTGCAGAGCGAACGGCCGCCAGCCTACGAGGAAATGAACACTTTCTACCACAACTAAAGGGGTGAAGCCGGAGCGGGGCCGCCGGGGCCACTGCTGCTTCGCAAAGGGGCGCGAGAGAAGCGTGTTCAATGCTCCCGAGGGTAGGGATCGCTGCCGGCGCCCTTGTGTGTATCAGTGTGTGTGGACCTGGCCGTCAGATCTGGCCGCGCCGCTCCTCCCCGCGTCATCTCCCGGTAAAGCAATAACGGAAATCTATGCAAGTGGAAATATAACATGATTCTGTCGGCCAGGACTCACTCCGAGCAGGGCCGAACGGCCGCATTCTGTCCCATGCGAACTCGCACAGATCCCAGTTTCAATCTTCTGCTGGCGGCGACTCAAACAGAAACACATTCTATTATTTTTCCAGGAACCTTCTGAGACATTTTCTACCCGTGAAGGACCAATTTTGTTACAGATTTTTTTGTAAGATGCGTGTTGAAAATTCTCTCCTTGTGCACAAGAGAATATTTTAAAATTCTGGCCCGTTCTCTCCGGTGATATAAATGTGGGGCATATTCTCACCTTCACACGGAATCCGCGCTCTCGCTCCAAAAGCTGCGGTTTCCGCGCGTTCCCGGGTTCCGTTCCTGCTTCGCCCTCGCTGTTGGCGACGAAAAACAGTCAGCGCACCCTCCCCCCCCCCCCCCCCCCCCCCCCCCCCCCCCCCCCCCCTCACCCACACCCCACCCCGGAGTCTAAGCGGGCACACTGCAGACCCCCCCCCACACCTGAGACCCCCTCCCTCCCTCCCGCCCGCCCGCCCACATTTCATCAGTGGGCCGAGCTGAGCCGGGCCCACCCGGACTGAGCCCCCCCCCCCCGTCTGACATCTCACCGGCGGCGGGTCCTCGGCCCATGGGGCGGGCAGTACCGGATTGACCGGGACTCTATCCCGTGTGGGAGATGGCGCGGTGTCTGTGGCGATATAAATCCGGGCAGATTCTCAGCCAAGGCCCTGGGCCGGACCTGTGGACCCGCTCCTTGGGACGGAGGCAGTTCCCTGGGGTAAATGGGGGCGGGGGGGGCGGGGGGCCCGGGGGACAACTACATTCCATGCCGGTCCGAGTGGGAGTCTACATTCCATGGCGGTCCGAGTGAAGGGGGCGAGTCTGGGGCAGGGGCTGGGAGTGAAGGGGGAGCAGTCTAGTGAAAGAGAAGGGGGTGGGTCAGTCTGGGGGGGGGGTGAGGGGTGGGGATTAGTGGGGGGGAGGCGGGTGGTGAGGCTTGAGAATACATCTGTTTGGCCAGACTGTTTGGAGACAGGTCTGGGCCCGTTCTGCAGCATCTGCTCCTTCCCCGAGAATGTTGCGGGCATGTGGGAGGGGGGGGGGGGGGGGGTGGGGGGGGGGGGGGGTGTGGGGGGGGGGGGGGGGGGGGGGGGGGGGGGGGGGGGGGGGGGGGGGGGGGGGGGGGGGGGGGGGGGGGTGGGGGGGGGGGGGTGGGGGGGGGGGGGGGGGGGGGGGGGGGGGGGGGGGGGGGGGGGGGGATGGGGGGGGGGGGGGGGGTGGGGGGGGAGGTCCCGGGGCGCCACGACACTCTGCTTGTCCAAACCCACCGGCCGCGCCGACAGGTTGTTGACGCCTCTGGAAATGTGAGATTTAATTCAGCAAAACTTCTGCTGAGATTTAAAATGTTACCAAGTCCAAACGAGCGGCGCATCGATGCAGCCGAGTCTGTCCCGTGGCTCCGGCCCCACCGTTCCCCACCCATGTCCTCAATGAATCGGCGGTGGCTTCACGGCTGCCGGTGTGAGCCGAGCTGTACCGGGCCGTGCCCGGTGTCCCCGCGGCCCGACCGCGCTCACAGCCCAACACTGCCGTTTGATGTTTACAAAATGTACTTGTTGGAGATGACTGCGGAGCGACTTAGCGGCTCCGAACAGCAGCGGCCCCGGCCCCGGCCCCGGCCCCGAGAGCGAACGAGGCGTCTGGAAACCGGGGCAATATTTAGTAGCAAATTCCCAGCCCGAATCCTGTAACAGTCCATCGCGGTGGGATTACCGGATGTCGTTATATTGAGACACCGACCGCTTCCTCCAGTAGACACTGTCTCGGGTTAAAATGCGATCGAATATTGAGAGGTGACTGGGTTTGAATCGGCAGAAAGTGAAGGGAACGGTTTGTCACCGAATGCTCCTCAACAAGTCCCGGGTCCGGAGCGGCCAGAGCGCCCGAGGTCAGCGCGGAGTGGCCCGGCTCGGCTCGGCCCGGCCCGGCACGGCACGGCCTCAAGATTGGCCTGATTGGTTGGAGCGGGGCACCGTGGCCGCACTGTCCGCTCGGTGAGACCAGGCATTATCGCCAGGTTGATGCCCGGACTGTATATAGTATTTAATGTGTATGAATATTACGGAATTATGCACTTAAATATGTTTACAGCTGAACTTTGCACAGAGTATGTAGTTGGATTGTTTTGTGTTCTGCATGGTTGTAACAATGTGTGCACCTATCATCGTCCGGGACTGCCCCGGGTAACGGCGGCGCTGCCCGGACCGGTCCGGTTAGGACTAGGAAGAAAACTTTACACCAGGAGGGGTCTGACCCGGGGGGGGGGGGCGCTCATCGCAGCGGGAAGCGGACTGTTGATGATGGAGTTCCCTCTGGGCGTCCCCCCCCCCCCACTGGTCGCCCCCCCCCCCCCCCCCCCCCCCCCCCCCCCCCACTGGGCCCCCCCCCCCCATGGTCGCCTCGGCCCCCCCCCCACTGGTCCCCCCCCCCCCCCCCCACTGGGCGCCCCCCCCCCCCCGCCCCCCCCCCCCCCCCCCCCCCCCCCCCCCCCACTCCCCCCCCCCCCCCCCGCCCCCCCCGCCCCCCTCCCCCCCCCCCCCCCCCACTCGCCCACCCCACTGTTCCGCCCCCCCCCTCTGGTCGCCCCCCCCCACTGGGCCCTTCCCCCGCCCCCCCCCCCCCCCCCCCCCATCCCGCCTCTCGGCCTCCTACAGACTGGACGCAGAGAGATTCACTCTCGGGTGTCCGAGTCCCCCACCCCCTCTCCCCGCAGTTCGGACATTGTGCTCCGGACCGTTCCCTGGGCCCAGGGACAGACGGGGCGGGGGCATGTTGTAAATTGCTGTTTGATGGTTAGATCCCTCTGACTCTCATCGTTTGGTGTAACTGCACCTAACACGGAGCTGTGAGTTTTATTTTGTAACAGGTCGGGTTGATATTTAAATGCCCTGTGCTTCCTTGCCTTAAATCTAAAATGTAAAGTTGGAAAGTTTGCGTCGTGTGTTGTTCGCCATGTTCCCGGGTCTGAGATCATTTGCCACGGACTCTGGAGATCAGAGTCGATCACTGTGCTTCCTATTGGTAAATAAAATCTGGAGTCAATCTCTGTCTGATTGCCCTTGTTCCTTCTTTATCCCCGGGTTAACGGCGACTCGGACCGGCTGCAAATTCGGCCACTGACCCCCCCCCCCCCCCCCTCCCCCCCTCCTCCTCTCCGCCCCCACCCCCCACCACCCCTCCACTCCCGCCCCCCTGTAACTGTTTAAATTCTGCTTATGTTTACCAGAACATTCTAGAATAATAATCGAGTTACAACAAGGAGAATAACTAGCAAAGCAAACAGGCGGGTTATTTCGAGTCGGCAACAGGAGACGAGGCTGCGGAGAGAGGAACTACAGGTGCTAGCTTAAACCATAGATCGACACAAAATGCTGGAGTAACTCAGCGGGACAGGCAGCATCTGTGGAGAGAAGGAATGAGTGACCTTACGGGCCGAGACCTTTCCTTAGACAGTCCGTTTACATCTCGTTGCACGGATTTCCGTCCACGGGAATCAGCGCTTCGTTCACGCGGATTTCACGGAGAGTCAAGGCGGCTGTAAGCGGCCGGACCACCGCTACACGGGCGCTAATGTCCATGTTGCTGTTTATGGGTGTCATTTCGATTACCGCAGCGATGGTCAGATCGATATAATAATGGCTATATTGTTTATTCGTTCCAGAGACTTGGAGTCGCTGGCAAAGCGCGGCGTCTCGTGTCTCCGAGCCCCGGGACAGATTATTGCGGCGTTTCTGGCCAGTCTGCGGGTGGACGGGTAAGGTTTCTCACCTGCCCACACCAGGTGATTTCACAATTCCGTGTTTGTGGTTCCGTTACGGGGAGAGGCCGAAAGATAACAGATGTATTTAACTGCTGGCATTTAAATGTTCATCTGCCGTGGCGGCGATGAATCCATTCCCCGAATGCCCCTGAAGCGACGTTTGTGGAAGTAACGCCGGTAACAATGCCGCTACCGACATGTCATACGGTCATAAGGTCATAAGGGATAGGAATAGAATTAGGCCATTCGGCCCATCGAGTCTACTCCGCCATTCATTCATGGCTGATCTATCTCTCCCTCCTAATTCCATTCTCCTGCCTTCTCCCCATAACCCCTGACACCTGATCTATCTCTGCCTTCAAAATATCCACTGACTTGGGCTCCACAGCCTTCAGTGGCAATGAATTCACCAGACTCACCACTCTCTGACTAAATAAATGTCTCCTCATCTAGTTTGTAAAAGAACGTCCTTTAATTCTGAGGCTCTGATCTCTAGTCCTAGACTCTCCCACTAGTGGAAACATCCTCTCCACATCCACTCTATCCAGGCCTTTCACTATTCTGTAAGTTTCAATGAGGTCCCCCCTCATTCTTCTAAACTCCAGTGAGTACAGGCCCAGTGCCGACAAACGCTCATCATATGTAATCCACTCATTCCTGGGATAATTCTTGTAAACCTCCTCTGGACCCTCTCCAGGGCCAGTACATCCTCACTCAGATAAAGGGCCCAAAATTGCTCACGATACTCCCAATGCAGCCTGACCAGCGCCTTATAGAGCCTCCGCATTACATCCCTGTTTTTGTATGCAAGCCCCCTTGAAATAAATGGAGTTTGCCTTCTTTATTTCAGATTCGACTTGCAGATTAACATTTTGGGAATCCTGCACCAACATTCCCAAGTCCCTTTGCTCCTCCGATTTCTGGATTCTCTCCCCATTTAATAAATAGTCTACGTATTATTCCTACTGCCAATATGCATGACTCCACACTTTGCAACACTATATTCCATCTGCCACTTCACTGCCCACTCTCCCAACCTGTCCAAGTCTTTCTGCAGAGTCCCTGCTTTCTCTACACTACCTGCCCCTCCACCTATTTTCGTATCATCCGCAAACTTGGCCACAAAGCCTTCAATCCCCCTCGTGCAAATCATTAATATACAACGTGAAGAGTAGCGGCCCCAGCACCGACTCCTGCGGAACTCCGCTAGTCACTGGCAGCCAACCTGCTATCCAGGCTAGTATCTGCCCTTTGATACCGTGGCCTCTCATCTTCCTTAGCAGCCTCACGTGTGGCACCTTATCAAAGGCTTCATGAAAATCTAAGTCAACAATATCTACTGACTCTCCTTTGTCTGTCCTGTTATTTACTTCTTCAAAGAATTCCAGCAGATTTGTCAAGCAAGACCTCGTCTTCACCATCTATGGATGGAATGTCGACTTGACTGAAGGTACAATGTGTGTACGCCTCGGTCTATTATCCGGTGGCCAATGGACATAATGCAAATCTTTACATGCAGATTAAACAGTCCATCCCCAGCCAATTAAATGTAGTATCAAAGAACTGC
>NC_073403.1:346667-361667 GCF_028641065.1 Leucoraja erinaceus | reverse complement strand
GTTGCTCGGATGCCACGTCCATTTTACAGAGCTGGCTTGTCTGTGGGCCGGCTCTGCTGTCCTCGGCGCCTGCATTCACAGATTGTTGAGCGCCTTAAGGAGCGGGAATGAAGCGCAGTTGCTGCTGCCCGGCTCCGCATTGCCACATCAGCGCCAGATGGTGCATCCATCGCCCGCCGGCGCCCTCTTCCTGTCGGTCACCTTGGTTATTGGCAGGCCGCTCCCTCTGCCCGGACCACTGCTTCTGCCAACGTCGGGCCATCATTAGTCACGCTTCGTAAACGTTGGCGGAATTAATCCTCATCCCAGTTAGACACGTGGATAGCAACACTTTACATTCACTGTTGCGTTCCCCTTGAGTCCGTGAGCCGAGGAATCTGCAGCAGGAGATAGACAGAGAGTTGGAGTAACTCAGTGGGTCAGGCAGCATCTGTGGGGAACATGGATAGGTGACGTTTCACAGAGTGCTGGAGTAACTCAGCGGGTCAGGCAGCATCTGTGGAGAACATGGATAGGTGACGTTTCACAGAGTGTGGAGTAACTCAGTGGGTTTCAGGCAGATCTGTGGAGAACATGGATAGTGACGTTTCACAGACTCGGTGCTGGAGTAACTCAGTGGGTCAGGCAGCATCTGTGGAGAACATGGATAGGTGACGTTTCACAGAGTGCTGGAGTAACTCAGTGGGTCAGGCAGCATCTGTGGAGAACATGGATAGGTGACGTTTCACAGAGTGCTGGAGTAACTCAGTGGGTCAGGCAGCATCTGTGGAGAACATGGATATGTGACGTTTCACAGAGTGCTGGAGTAACTCAGTGGGTCAGGCAGCATCTGTGGAGAACATGGATAGGTGACGTTTCACAGAGTGCTGGAGTAACTCAGCGGGTCAGGCAGCATCTGTGGAGAACATGGATAGGTGACGTTTCACAGAGTGCTGGAGTAACTCAGCGGGGCAGGCAGCATCTGTGGAGAACATGGATAGGTGACGTTTCACAGAGTGCTGGAGTAACTCAGTGGGTCAGGCAGCATCTGTGGAGAACATGGATAGGTGACGTTTCACAGAGTGCTGGAGTAACTCAGTGGGTCAGGACCCTTCATCGGTGTTGATGGGGAGAGCGAGTCACCGGGAACTGGGATTGTTCTGTGAGCTAACACAGGCCGATGGGCCGAATGACTTCCTTCCTTCACCGTGGGGAAATATGCTTCGTGTTGTGGTGCGTAGCAATTAACAAACCAACTAGAAGCGGGAGGCCACTCGGCCCATCGAGCATTCCCGCGGTGACTAAGTTCCTAGACCCCACTGTTCTTGGGGGGGGGGGGGGGGGGGAGAAGTGGAAGTGGAGGGGGGTGGGATTGGGAAGGGGAGGGGGGAGGAAGGTGGCCCCTCTACCACAGGTTATGTAGTCACAGTTTGAGGGTGGGGTGGGGGGGGGAGATGGGGGGGGGGGGGGGGGAGAGATCAGCGACATTTGGCCGTCACCCCTCACCGCCCCAACCCGCTCCTCCCCACCCGGACTTCCGACAGCTCCTAACTGCTCCTCGCTCCACAGTGACCGCATACACTCCGCCGGGGAAGTGGTTGATGCCTCTGGGCGAGGTTCGGGACTGGCCACAGCGTCCAAGCCGGACACGGCCGGTGAGCGGCGGGTCCCGGGGGTCGGTGTTGACCGGTGATCTCCCCCCGGTTTCACATCCTCTAGTTGCCTCTCCCAACAAATAATTGGTTCCCGTTTGTCGGCCTTGTCCCCGCGCCGGCCCATTGGATCATTCCACGCTCTCCCCGTCCCTGGGGAACCAGCATGGTCCTTCATCACAATCTATCCCCAGTCACTACACAAAGTGCTGGAGTAACTCAGCGGCTCAGGGGCTTGGTCAGGCCGCTTCCTATCAGCAGTGTGATGCTCTCATTCAATGTTCACCATCCTTCACTTTCATTTGAAACTGTTCCCCAAAACAAGGAAGATTGGACGCGGTCTCCACAAATCCCATCCTTCATTCCTTGATCCATCCACCCAGACAAGGCGAAGATTCTACGTTTGTGTTGGAACCGCATTCAGCAGATGGAGAAACAGGTTGCGTGTCTAAACTGCCGGCACATATTTGATCAAATGTTTGTGACAACTAATGCAATCATCTAAAATAGGAGCACGCGAAATTAGAAACATATCGCCATGGGTTGGGAATTGGGTAACAGACAGAGGGAGAGATGGAGAGAGAGAGAGAGGGGGGGGGAGACAGAGAGGGGATGAGGGGATGAGGGGGGGGGGGGGCAGAGCAGAGATAGAGAGAGACAGAGAGAGAGAGGGGGGATGAGGGGATGATCTTATAAAGATGTATAAAATCACGAGAGGTAAATATAGGGTGAGTACAGTATTTTACAGTACAGTACAGTAGGGGAATCGAGAACCAGAAGGCAGGTTTAAGATGGGGGTGGGGTGGGATGGGGTGGGGTGTTAATAGGAGCCCAAGGGGCAACATTTTACACAAGCCTGGTGGGTGTATGAAACAAATCGCCAGAAGAGGTAGTTGAGGCCGGTACTATCACATGTATAAAACACATTGGGACGGGCACATGAATATGGTCGGTTTAGAAGGTCGTGGGTCAAACACAGGCAAGTGGGACAAGTGTAGATGGGACATGTTGGTCGGCGTGGGCAAATTGGGGCAAAGGGCCTGTTTCCACACTCTATGACTATAGTGCAGCGACTCACACTTGCTCGGATTAAACACTATCTGCCGCTTCTGCTGCGGATCTGTATCCTACTGTATGTCTGACACTGTCCTCACTGTCCGCAACTCCTTCCATTTTTGTTTTGTCAGCAAACTTACTCGCCATCCCATCTACATTTACATCCAAGTCACAAACAGCAGAGGTCCCAGCACAGACCCCTGCGGAACTCCACTGGGCCTAGAGCTCCAGCAGGAATATCTACCTTACACTACAACCGTCTTTTCCATCTTAATGTTCTTCAAAAGCCTCAGCACCACCTCCCTCTTATTGCATATTTGTATTCTCCACTGAGCTCACTGTCCTCCAGATTATTCTCCTCATCATCAGTGGAGTACTTTCTAAATGGTGAAAATCTAGAAACTCTAGAGGAATCAGGCACAGAGACTACTCCAGAAAGGTCTGACAATGTCTTTGGATTGAAACCAACTCTGTGTCTCTTTCCCTGTTGGATCTGGTGTCTTTGCGGAATGTTCTGCTTCCGTTCCAGAATTGCAGATTTTGTTTTCATTTTCATCGGCGTAGGAGGGACATTGAGAGCCCGGGTGTGACGTCTGGTGGTGCATGGTGTGTGCTATAGACTGCGGGTGAGTGAAGAGTTGTCCCTCAGGGTCCAGTGTCCTCGGGATGTGGCAGGAATCAGGGGCACCCGTGGGAAACCCACGTGGTCACAGGGAGAAGGTGCAAACTCCGCACAGACTGGTCAAGGATGAAAGGTCAAGAGTCCATTGTATCACACATGTTGTGGACGTGACCTTGCTCTGTGCTGTAACCATTCTATAACAGGGGGGACATGTGGCCACAGGTGGTGAAACTTCCTTTGATGGTTTGGTTGTTCAGAGTTGTGGACTGAACGGCCTGGGTGCAGCAACTTGAGAACGATCCTGGGCATTAACAGGTTGAATGGAACTGAGTGAGTCTGTGTTCCCTGGAGTTTCAATGTACCTCAGTACACGTGACAATAAACTCAGTGATCTTGTCGCCACCATTTGGGGGATAGAATGAGTGACCATTCGGCAACTGCCCTCCATGCAGTGTCCTGTGGTGACCGGGAGGGAGCAGGTTGTGAGGGGCTGGGCAGGGGCAGGGTGGGTGGGCTGGATGGGCTGGGCAGGGTGGGCTGGACGGGGGGTGGGCTGGGCAGGATGGGTTGGGCTGGGCGGGGTAGGGTGGGCTAGGCTGGACGGGGTGGGCTGGGCAGGATGGGGTGGGCTGGACGGGGTGGGCTGGGCAGGGCGGGCTGGGCAGGTGGGTTGGGCGGGGTGGGCTGGGTTGGACGGGGCGGGGTGGACTGGGCAGGTTGGGGGCGGGGTGGCTGGGCTGGGCAGGTTTGGGCTGGGCTGGGCGGGGTGGGCTGGACGGGGCGGGGTGGAGGGCAGGTTGGGCTGGGCGGGTGGGCTGGGCTGGGGGGTGGGCTGGGCTGGGCTGGGCAGGGGTTGGGGTGGGCTGGGCGGGGTGGGGTTGGGCCGGGTGGGTGGGTTGCCGGATGGTTGGGCGGGGGTGGGCTGGACGGGGCGGGGCGGGCTGGGCAGGTTGGGCTGGGCAGGTTGGGCTGGGCAGGGTGGGCTGGGCAGGTTGGGTTGGGCTGGACGGGTTAGGCTCAAGGCCAGTGCCCATCTCTAGCTGCCGTGCCCCAGGGTGTTTGTGCTGCTTAATCCCCATCGCTGACAAGGCAAACAGGACCATGTGTGGGCCCTCTCTCCCCGGCTCCACCGTGCGGGTGGGAGACGCCTCGGTGGGTGTGGTGTTACCGGGTCTGGCACCGTTGACCTGTACCTCAGAGCGGGCGGAGGGCTGGGATCACTGTTCCTTTAGATTGTTTGCAGGGTTTAGCATTGAGAATGTTGTGTGCTTGCCTCAGTGTGAGCTGGCAGGATGTGATGTGGCAGCATTGTGTGATGGAGCCTGCGTG
Organism: Leucoraja erinaceus; assembly: GCF_028641065.1. Classification (NCBI taxonomy): domain Eukaryota; kingdom Metazoa; phylum Chordata; class Chondrichthyes; order Rajiformes; family Rajidae; genus Leucoraja; species Leucoraja erinaceus. The sequence continues at coordinate 357,029 of NC_073403.1, read as the reverse complement.
TGTGAGTTCCTGTTTACTGCCAGTGTTTGTGTGCAGTGATGGGGGAGGTGCTCTCTGCTGCCTCCCTAGTGACTCGAAAGCTGCCCGATTTCAATGCTGGCATCGAACCCCCATCCCATCTGCTCCATGCAACAGTGGCACCAGGAACACACACGCCCCTCAGCCCTGCACAGTCCCCACCGACACCAGGCCATTGGCTCCACACCGGCTCTGCCAACCCACAGCCCCGACTTCTACTCATCCTATCACTCGTGTTTGTAGCTGAAGGAATTATCTCTGCTCCCTCCACACATTCCACCGCATGGCTCTTCCCCAGAAAGAACCTGTTGTAACAGGCAGAGGGGGTGAGGTCTGATCCCAGTCACTGCCTGTCTGTGTCACCGTGTCTGCCGCACTGTCTGCTGTAGCCTGTCTGTCGGTCCCTTGTCTGTGTTGTTTCCCAGCTGGAGGTGCCAGTGTGACTGTCCCCGTCTGATACAATCCTTTCAGCTGATTCTCCTTCTACTTGGTGTTTCAATGTCCATCTAATGTTGCGCATTCACAGGGTGCCGTGGACCCAGTAGGGTGAGTGGGGCCTGTGTCGCTGAGTGGTCAGAAGCCGGTGTGTGAGGCCTGGGTTGTGTGCGGTGAGTGTGGCTGGAGCCGGTGAGATCCAGTTGGGCTGGTAGGTGCGGTTTGGGCCGGTGAGGCTGGTGAGTGGGGCCTTGCACTGAGGCCTAGACAGGGCTGGAGTTCGGCCGGGGCTGGAGTTCGGCCAGGGCTGGAGTTCGGCCTGGGCCGGTGAGTAGTGCCGGGGCCGGTGAATGGGGCCGGGGCCGGTGAATGGGGCCGGGGCCGGTGAGTGGGGCCGGGGCTGGTGAATGGGGCCGGGGCTGGTGAATGGGGCCGGGGCAGGTGAATGGGGCCGGGGGATGGGGCCGGTAAACGGGGGCGGGGCCGGTGAATGGGGCCGGGGCCGGTGAATGGGGCCGGGGCCGGTGAATGGGGCCGGGGCCGGTGAGTTGGGCCTGGGATGTGAATGCCGCCTGGAGGCAGCTAGGCCGCGGCAGCAACGCCTTTGTCTGGCACACACCTGACTCTGCCGCTCACTTTCCGACACAAGCAGACCTTGTCTCAGCAAAACAACAGCTGCGTTTATATAGCACCTTTAACAGAGAAAACTTTCCAAGCCATTTTGCAGGAGGAGATAAACAAAGAGGGTTAAGGAATACAATGAACGGTGAGACTTGTCTGGCACGAAGGGTCGTGCTGGAATTGGGATAGTGGGTAACAGGCAGCGGAGAGGAGAGGGGGCAGCACACAGCACACACTGGGCTACCACCCAGACAACAGGGGGCATGAGCGAGCAGATTGAGGGCTAATGTGGATGGGCATCGCGGGAGTGACATGGTCACAATTCTCACTGAGAGGCGGGTGAATGGTGGAGGTTGGTCTCAGCCCACTGCGGAGTTACACAAGAAACTGGTCAGCTCCAGGACTGCCGTTCACCTCCTTGCGACCTACACACAACGACTTCAGGAAGAGATTTGTGAAGGAGATGACTATTTGCGTCCCCATCCTAAATGCTCCCGATATTGGGGGAGTCCAGAACCAGGGGCCACACACACACAGTTTAAGAATAAGGGGTCAGCCATTTAGAACGGAGACGAGGAAACACGTTTTTCACACAGAAAGTTGTGAGTCTGTGGAATTCTCTGCCTCAGAGGGCGGTGGAGGCCGGTTCTCTGAATACTTTCAAGAGAGAGCTAGATCGGGCTCTTAAAGATAGTGGAGTCAGGGGATATGGGGAAAAGGCAGGAATGGGGTACTGATTGGGGATGTTCAGCCATGATCACATTGAATGGCGGTGCTGGCTCGAAGGGCCGAATGGTCTACTCCTGCAGCTATTGTCTATTGTCTATTGTCTATAAATGCCTGACCTCTTATTCCCACATTCTAGATTATTCCACAAGAGACAGTATCCTCCCCACATCCACCCTGGAAACAACATTTGTGTTCTTACACGTTTTAGTCAAATTATATCTCATCGTTTGATCTCCAGTAGTTGCAAGTCCAGCCAATCCAACCTAGTCTCAGAGTCATAGATTCATACAGCCTGTAAACAGGCCCTTCAGCCCAATTACTCCACGGCGACCAACATGTCCCATCTACACTAGTCCCATCTGCCCACTGCCCCATATCCGTCTAAACCTGTCTTATCCACGCATCCATCTAATTGTTTCTTAAACGTTGCAATAGTCCCTGCCTGGCAATTCAATCTATACACCACTCACCCTTTGTATGAAAAAGTTATCCCTCAGATTCCTATAAAATCTTTCCCCCTTCACCTTAAAACTACAGTGCATTCAGAAAATGTTCAGACCCCTTCACTTTTTCCACATTATGTTACATTACAGCTTTATTCTAAAATGGATTAAATCCATTATTTTTATCATCAATCTACACACAATACCCCATAACGAAGAAGTGAAAACAGGTGTTTAGAAATGTTTGCAAAGTAATTAAGTATAAATAACTGAAATATCACATTTACATAAGTATTCAAACCCTTTGCTATGAAACTCAAAATTGAGCTTGGGTTCATCCTGTTTCCATTGTTTATCCTTGAGATGTTTCTACAAGTGGATTGGAGTCCACAAGTGATAAATTAAATTGATTGTACATGATTTGGAAAGGCACACACCTGTCTATATAAGGTCCCACAGTTGACAGTGCATGTCAGAACAAAAACCAAGCCATGAAGACGAAGGAATTGGCCGGAGACGTCCGAGACAGGATTGTGTTGAGACACAGATCTGGGGAAGGGTATAAAACAATTTCTGCAGCGTTGCAGATCCTGAAGAGCACAGTGGCCTCTGTCATTCTTAAATGGAAGAACTTTGGAACCACCAGGACTCTTCATTGAGCTGGCTGCCCGGCCATACTGAGCAATCGGGGGAGAAGGGCCTTGGTCAGGGAGGTGACCAAGAACCTGATGGTCACTCTGACAGAGCTCCAGAGTTCCTCTGTGGAGATGGGAGAACCTTCCAGAAGGACAACTATATCTGCAACACTTCACCAATCAGGCCTTTATGGTAGAGTGGCCAGATGGAAGCCACTCCTCAGTAAAAGGCACATGACAGATCGCTTGGAGTTTGCCAAAATGCTCCTTAACAAGATTCTCTTGTCAGATGAAACCAAGATTGAACACTTTGGCCTGAATGCCAAGTGTCACGTCTGGAGGAAACCAGGCACTGCTCATCACCTGGCCAATACCATACCTACGGTGAAGCATGGTGGTGGCAGCATCATGCTGTGGGGATGTTTTTCAGCGGCAGGAACTGGGAGACTAGTCACGATCGAGGGAAAGATGAACAGAGCAAAGTACAGAGAGATCCTTGATAAAAACCTGCTCCTGAGCATTCAGGACCTCAGACTGGGGCAGAGTTTCTCCTTCCAACAGAACAATGCCCCTAAGCACCACAGCCAAGACAATGCAGGAGTGTCTTCATGACAAGTCTGTGAATGTCCTTGAGTGGCCCAGCTAGAGCCCGGACTTGAACCCGATAGAACATCTCTGGTGGGACCTGAAAATAGCTGTGCATCGACACTCCCCATCCAACCTGACAGAGCTTGAGAAGATCTGCAGAGAAGAATGGGAGAAATTACCCAAATAATGGTGTGCCAAGCTTGTAGCATCGTACCCAAGAAGACTTGAGGCTGTAATCGCTGCCAAAGGTGCCTCAACAAAGTACTGAGTGAAGGGTCTGAATACTTATGTAAATGTGATATTTCAGTTATTTATTTTCAATTACTTTGCAAACATTTCTAAACACCTGTTTTCACTTTTTTATTGTGGGGTATTGTGTGCAGATTGGTGAAGAAAAAATGAATTTAATCCATTTTAGAATAAGGCTGTATCGTTTCAAAATGTGGAAAAAGTGAAGGGGTGTGGATACTTTCTGAATGCACTGTATGTCCTCTGGTTCTCAATTCCCCAACTGTGGGCAAGAGACTGTGCATCTACCCAATCTATTCCTCTCATGATTTTGTACACCTCTATAAGATCACCCCTCATCCTCCTGCGCTCCAAGGAATAGAGGCCCAGCCTGTCCTGTTCAACCGCTTCCTATAGCTCAGGCGTTCGAATCCTGGCAACATCCTCCTACATCTTCTCTGTAACCAATCCAACTTGTCTAATGAGACAAATTTACCAATCCTGCCCTTGATCCTTTTGTCCAAGTCATTCAAGTAACTTGTAACAATATGGGGCCCAGTAGCAACTCTTGTGATACTACAGTGATCACATCTTGTGCATTGACCCACAGATGTTGCTTTCTGCTCAATCCATGTCAATATTTTACCTCATGAAATTCCATCTTGCAAGCTAACGTTTGACCTGGCATCTTGTGGACAATGTAAACACAGCACATCCACTATTTCCCCTTTATCCACCACATTCCTCTCTCCAATAAGTTGTTCCAATATGATTTCCCTTTCACAAAATTAGGTGGAAAGTGTGTGGTTTCCTTGAGCTTTTCTCAGAGTGCTCCTTTAACAAATCCAACAATGGCTTATAATCATATTGGCTATGACAGACCTTAGCCCAGTGTACCTGTATTATTCTACTGTATGCCCCCCTGCCCTCCTTTGGAAATAGTCAAAGACATTTATTATTAATCAATCTCATGGAATCCCTACTTTTGGGAACTTTGGAAAATGAAACAGTGATCTCCAGGCCCACGATGCAATCAGTCAGGATAGTGAAATGCCTGGATAGAGTGGATGTGGACAGGATGTTTCCACTAGTGGGAGAGTCTAGGACTGGAGGTCACAGCCTCAGAATTGCTTTAGGAAGGAAGTGAGGAGGAATTTATTTGGTCAAACGATGGTGAATCTGTGGAATTCATGGCCACAAAGGCTGTGGGGACCAATTCAATGGCTATTTTAGAGGCAGAGATTGATAGATTATTGATTAGTATGAGTGTCAGAGGTTATGGGGAGAAGGCAAGAGAATGGGGTTAGGAGGGAGATTTAGATCAGCCATGATTGAATGGCGGAGTAGACTCGATGGGCAGATGGCCTAATACTGCTCCTGTCACCTGGCCCTTGTGGTTAAGGGGATCGGGGGGTATGGAGAGAAGGCAGGTACGGGATACTGAGTTGGATGATCAGCCATGATCATATTGAATGGCGGAGTAGACTCAATTGGCAGATGGCCTAATTCTGCTCCTATCACCTGACCCTATGATCCATGGATAGGTCAGCACACAGCTCTTGAATCTTCCTGAATTTATCATTACAATTTTACATTTAACTTTTATTCTCTATGGTGAAGACTGACGCAAAGTACCAGATTAATTCAACCGCCAGTATCTTGTGTTTTTATTATTAATTCTCTGGACTCACGTTTTGTCGGCCAATTATCATTTTGTCGACAGTCGCCTTGATGAGAAAACTGCAGCCACCGTTCCTGTTGGTTTTTACTTTACTGGTGTTTAATTCCCCGCTTCTGATCAATCTTTTAATTATTTATTGGTGTGCGTTCAGCTGGCCATACCTGTAGACAGGGTGATAAACAAGGGTGTGTTTTGATAACCTTCATCAGTTGAGTATAAAAGGCATGTACCAGCTTCATAAAGCTTTGGCTGGGCCGCATTTGTGGGCAGTTCTGGTCACCCCGTTAGAGGCAAGTGTGGACATAGGGAGTGGTTTATCAGAATGATACAAAGATCAGAGATTATTAACAATAGGAAGTGGCTGGAAAAACTGGGATTGTTTTATTTGGAGCGTCAGAATGTGAATGGAGACATGGTCCTAATATCAGAGGCAGGATAGTCAGAGTCTCTCCCAGCGTGAACATAGCAAATACTAGAGGCCATAGTTAAAGGTGAGAGGTGTAAAGTTTAAAGGTTAATATTTTACACAGACAGCAGAAGGTGTCTGCAATGTGGAGGTGGCAGCAGCAGACACAATAACATGCTTTAAGAAGCATTTAGACAATCTGGGGTTGGAAGGTCATGGATCTTGTGCAAGAAGGGCCTTTTCCCGTGCTGTACTGTTGTATGCTCTATGTCCACTACTCTGGACTGCCAGACATCTTGGTAAATCTGTGGTTAGATGTGTAGTTTTCTTTGTGTGAAACATCATTGACCATCATAGACCATGGGTGACATTGGAGCGTCCTGGATCACAGATGACCATTGACCATGTTGAAGTCCTGCCGTGTAATGCCTCTTCCCTCTAACCTCAACCATGCAAAATATAAACAGCAGAAGGAGCTCAAGGGGTCAGGGAGTGACGGATGGGGGCAGAAGGGTGGTCACCCAACATCCAAACGATGACCATCTCTTTGCCTCAACAGATGCTGACTGACATAGAAACATAGAAAGATAGAAATTAGGTGCAGGAGTAGGCCATTCGGCCCTTCGAGCCTTCACCGCCATTCAATATGATCATGGCTGATCATCCAACTCAGTATCCCATACCTGCCTTCTCTCCATACCCTCTGATCCCCTTAACCACAAGGGCCACATCTAACTCCCTCTTAAATATAGCCAATGAACTGGCCTCAACTACCCTCTGTGGCAGAGAGTTCCAGAGATTCACCACTCTCTGTGTGACCCGCTGAGTTCTTCCAGCTATTTAATTTTAGCTCCATAATGCAAGGACTTCCCTTGATTACCATATTTTCCCAGCTTCCTCTTCTTCATAAACGCTATCTCCCTCCGACATTCCCAGTCTGGGGGTCAAGGGTCAGGGGTCTGGTGGGTCAGGGGTCAGGGGTGGGGGGTGGCGGACTGGGGGTCAGGGGTCGGGATGAGGTGCTGTAATTGGCCATTGGACTGGAGGTTGTTGCAGTCATGGGTCAAGGGCAGGCAGCTGCAGTATCTGTGTCACAGACGGGTGTCACACCACATAGGCCTCACCTCATGGCACCAGCTGCAGCTGCACCAGTGTAGTGTGGTTGGCCGGGTGGGAGCTGCTGAGAGGGACCGGGCCCTTGTCCAGATACAGACTCCCGGCCGGCACCAGGCCCTGCAGAGTGTGGGCCACGCAGCTTGCCAGCCACGCTGACGCACGATGGGGCTCAGATATGCACAGACGCTGCCAACTGCAACACTTCCCCTGCATCGCTGAGCACATCCTGCGATAAGTAATGATCAGTACTGCAGGCAGCTCAGCAAACACCCACTCCCCCATCTCTCTCCCCCCCCCCCCCCCCCCCCCCGCCAACAGGCCCACACGTCACGCACCCACACACGCATCACACCGCCGTTATTGAAATACATTCGCTCATTTCACCTCTGTACATGCATTGGCCTCTGTTCCATGGGTTGCATTGGCCTCTGCATGGCGGTGCTGCTTTGTTGCATGGGTTGCATTGGTCTCTGCATGGCGGTGATGCTCTGTTGCATGGGTTGCATTGGTCTCTGCATGGCGGTGCTGCTCTGTTGCATGGGTTGCATTCCCCGCTTCATGGACTGTGGCCGTGCAGGTTATGCATGTCTGTGTTCTATGATGCAGGCCCTGCATTTTTCTGCAATGCTGTGCGGTCTCTTGCAGCAGCAGTGCAGTCATGTGGAAACGGGGACATGTGCCGCATTGTTGAAACATTTTAGTTCAGACTCCGGCCGAGTGTCTGCACTTGGATGGTATTGAACAGGGATTGGTATCTCAGCCCCTGTGGGGCGTGTGGTGAGGGGAGAGGCAGGTTGATGTGGCAATTCCCAGCCAAGCTGCCTCTTGCAGTTGCTGGCAGGAGGGGCGGTGAACATAGCGAGTGTGATTGTGGTTACACTTTGCGCCAGGGAGACAGGCAGATGCCAGCGCTGGGCAGAGCCGCGATATGTTGGCTGCTCGCAGACAACTGGAGAACAGGAACTTTGGAGATTGCAGATGCTGGAATCAGTTCCTGAGTTGGGATGTAATTAGGGTCAAAAAGGCAATCTATATCTGTGGAATATTCTGACAAGCCTCCATCGATCTCCGCATTCCACTCTTCCATCAATCCAATCCCCATGGTTATTTATCCACTTCTGAGCCCAGGGCAGGATGGGTGACCTCAGGAAGAATGTCCTTCCTTTCCCTTCCCTTCCCTTCCCTTCCCTTCCCTTCCCTTCCCTTCCCTTCCCTTCCCTTCCCTTCCCTTCCCTTCCCCTCCCTTCCCTTCCCTTCCCTTCCCTTCCCTTCCCTTTCCTCCCCTTTTCTTCCCTCCCCTCCCCTTCCCTCGCCTTCCCCCTTCCCTTCCCTTCCCTTCCCTTCCCTTCCCTTCCCTTCCCTTCCCTTCCCTCCTGGGAGTGTGACAGGTTAGCAGCTTCACTCTGTATCTAACCCCTGCACAGGGAGTATGTGATGGGATTGTAGAGGGAGCTACTGTCCCTGGGGGTATGGGATGGGGGCGGTGTCGAGGGAGCTACACTATGTGGCTCGGGATGAAGTTGCCAGGGGGTCAAGGACGGCACAAAGTCTCTCTGAACACGTGTCAAATCCCCGCTGGGCCTGGATTGGCCCTGATGGTTCCCTCAGTCATCAAGGAGCTAGAGTTCTGTTCTCCTGCTCTCTCTCCTCTCCTGCTCCCTCCCTCCCTCCCTGTCTCCCTCGCCCCCCCCCCCCCCCCCCCCTCTCCTCCCTCTCCCCTTCTCCCCGTCTCTTTCTTGTTCACTCCCTGTCTCCCTCCACCCCTCTCCCCTGTCTCTCTCTCTCTTCCTCTCTCCCTGTGGGTGACAGGAAAGAGGGGGCAATGGGTGGGTGGGTGTGGGAGGGGGAAGGGGGGGGGGACGAGGAAGCAGAGATCTCTCAGACGGTGCAAGGATGAAGTACGGTGAGGGATGTGAGAGGGGTTTTATTGTCACATGAATCCGGGGATGGGTGGAGAGTGATAGCGGGCAGGTGGGGGAGTGGAGGGGTCAATGGGGAGGCGGGGGAAATGGGGGGGGGGGGAGGGGAGGGGGTTCAAGAGGGAGAGGGGGGAGGGGAGGGGAGGGGGCAATGGGGAGGGGGAGGGGGGGGAGCGTGTGGGGGAGGGGCTAGAAGGGGTGATCGTGCGGAGGTCACACGGTCAGTCACATTTCCGGGGTAACAGGCCGTTCGGCCCATGCAGGCTATCATTGCCGCCTCTCCACGTCTACTAGCCACTACCGGGGTAGTGGGAGCCTCCACCCTGGGGGGGGGGGGGGGGGGGGGAGGGGGCTGGCCAGCCTGCGGGGAATGACGGGGGGTTAGGGTGGGGGGTGTTGTTGATTCAGGAAGGGCCTGAGGTTCGTCTACCTGTGACGAGGGCACTGGACGCGGTGAGACCCTCAGCCGGTGACCCCCATGGGGAACCGAGGCTCCGGACTCCCCCCCCCCCCATTCGCGTTGCCCGCTCGGTGCTTGGACAGCGATGGCCACACTGTCCGGTCTCTGCTCGTCCCTTCGCCCCCGGCCAGGAGCCACCGGCCACTCTGTCCGCCTCTCTCGGTCGACAGCTTGGATTCGCTTGGTGAAACGCGCTGATATTTGCACCCTGGTTTCTAGAAGAAGCGCGTGGTGCCATGCCAGTGCTATTTCAGATTAAGATACACAATATTAACGTATGTCAGGAGTAAACGAGTATCGCGTGGGGGCTTAATCTGTTTTTCTAATATGAACACAAGCGGAGAGTTAGAGGAATTATCCCGACAGCTGCTGTTTTTTTATACCATTCTCCTTGTCCACGGTAGGCAGCTCCCACTCTAATCTCCCGCATTCTGTGATCTAGAGGCTGTGCTGCCAAGCTGCCAGTCTGTGGCGTCACACCTTAGTGCCTTGAAAGATTACTCCACAGAGAGCCAGGGAAATGGCAATTTCACATGACGCAGCGTGGCACCATGTGGCAACAGAAAGTTGGAACTGGTGCCAAGATATTCCCCAGAGAGCAGGAACGACAGAGAGAGAGAGAGAGGGGGGGGGGGGGGGGGGGGGGGGGGGGGGGGAGACGGCGACAGAGGCAGATTTGAGAGAGAAGGGGAGGAAAGATTTTCATGGCGAGAGAGAGAGAGAGAGAACGAGAGAATCCTCAATTGAAGTCTCGGGATGTGGGCGAGGAACAGGCAGGCAGGTTAGTGTCTGGCAGTGAGCTGCGACACACACACAGACTGCAGGTATGTTTCCCAGCGAATGCAGCAGAATGCACTATGTAAATGAGATGGTTATTACAGCAATGTTCATCAAGCTGAGCTGAGAAGACATTAATAGCCTGATGAATATTCATGTGAATTTGTTAATTATTCTGCTGAAATACATTCGTCTTCCAAGGACATTTTCCCAATGATCCCAACATGCTCCACTCATTAGTCATGCTCACTATTAGCAGGGAACACAACTTTGATTTTTGATAAAGGCTCTAAAGTTTTGTGGGAG
>NC_073403.1:281667-341667 GCF_028641065.1 Leucoraja erinaceus | reverse complement strand
GCTGAGAGCGGGCACCCACACGGACTGCCACCCGAGGGTGCCCGGGAGGAGGCGAGTGTCCCTCCGTGACTGTTTCCAGTCCCGACCCCTTGTCCCGGTCGATGCCGCTGTCTGTGTGAAAGGACAGTATCCAGTCACCGGGAGAGCAGGGGACGTGAGGGGCCGAACAACGACGCCGGGGGAGAGTGTATCTGGCCCGCACCAACCACTAACTGCCCGCGTGTCCGTTGTCCGCAGGTCGCCGTTCCTGTGGCTCTATTGCCGGCAGCTGTCTGTCCGCCCGCCCGCGGGGTTGATGAGCGACTTTGACATTGTCCACCTGTGACTACGTCTCCTGGTCTGGTCTCTCGGCCTCTGTCCCTAAACAAACCCTCTCACTGCTCCACCGGTGACGTCTCTGGCGCAGAGTCAGTAAAACAGCTTCAACACCACAGAGTCTGTATAAAAAATAAACTTTATTCAGAATAAGAAATATATACAAACAAATACTTTGCATAAAATCTTCACACGTTCTTAGTGTCCAAACATACATTAGTATCTGTAAACAACGCACCCTTGCCACTCATGTGGGGGGAGGGGTGAGGGGGGGGGGCGTTTAGAGGAATTTGTGGGTGAGGGGCAGATCGAGTGGGGGGGGGGAGTTGGAGAGGAGGGGTGGGACGCTGAGGGAAGGAAGGGTTGGGGGGGGGGGGGGGAGAGGGAGGGGTGGGACGCTGAGGGAAGGAAGGGGGGGGGGGGGGGGGGGGGGTTCGGGTGAACAGAGGGATAGGAGGCAGGGGGGGTGAATTAATGGAACGCCCTTTATTTCTGAGTGTGACCTCTAGTCCCAGACTCTCCCACTAGTGGAAACGTCCTCTCCACATCCACTCTATCAAAGCCTTTCACTATTTGCTATGTTTCAACGAGGTAATGTTATAGGAGCAGAATTAGGCCGTTCGGCCCATTAAATCTACTTTATATGGCTGATCTATCTTCCCCACCTTAACCCCATTCTCCTGCCTTCTCTCCATGACCCTTGTCCCCTGACCCCCTTAGTAATCAAGAAGAAGTAATCCTTGTAAACTCCAGCGAGTACAGGTCCAGCGCCGTCAAACGCTCATCTGTACAAGGGTCTCGACACAAAACGTCACCTATTCCTTCGCTCCATAGATGCTGCCTCACCCGCTGAGTCTCTCCAGCATCTTTGTCTACCCTCGATTTTTCCAGCATCTGCAGTTCCTTGTTAAACATCTTATTGAACCCACTCATTCCTGGGACAATTCTTGTACAATGGGGATGCTGGTGAGTGGTGGTGGGACAAGGGGACTGGGGACCCGGCAGCGACATGGATTTGAGGCAAGATTGCGGGTTTATTGCGGGGACGAGGTGTCGGCCTCGTCCCCCGTCTCCGCTCATTCACTGAATCTGTCCTTTGATTGATAGAATCACAACTAGACCCCGTGGACCAATCTCGGTTACAGATTCCTCCCCTGTCGCTGCTCTGCGCACACGCTTCCCCCGAAGGCCATTAATTACAAACAGATCCACTTAAACGGCAGGTGAAAATGTGCCATTTCTGTTTTATCTGGTGGATCAGCTGTGCGTGCTGAGACTGAACGGCAGCCAAACAGCCCCGGCTGGCTGACAGCTCCATCGCCTGGTCTCGCCTGGACAGCACAACGGGGCCGGGAGAAACCGGCAGAACAAAGGCCGTCAACACCGGCGCTCTGCATGGTCTGCGGGCAATCAGACAGGAACCGCAGAATGCAGTCAGGAGGATCAGGAGTGAGTCAGCCCCCCCCCCCCCCCCCCCTCTGTCTTCACCCAAGTTCACAAATCCTAGCAGCAGAATTATTTTTCTGCCAAAATGGACAATTTCACGTGTTCCCACATTATTCTCAATTTCCAGATCATTGTCCACTCATTATCCCATATGAGATAGGAGCAGAATTCGGCTGTTCGGCCCATCTAGTCTGCTCCGCCATTCTATCATGGCTGATATATCTCTCCCTCCGATCCCCATTCTCCTGCCTTCTCCCCATAACCCCTGATCCCGGAAAATATCAAGAATCTATGTATCTCTACCTTAAATATATCCACTGACTTGGCCTCCACAGCCGTCTGTGGCAAAGAATCCCACAGATTCACCGCCCTCTGAGCAAAGACATTCTTCCGCAATTATTTTCTAAAAGTCCGTCCTTTAGGTCCTAACTTTCTGAAGGTAAATGTGACCTGTAACTCGAGATGTGAAGATGTCTCAGCGCCGGCATCAACCGCGCGGTCAGCACCGCCCTCTGCTGGCGGGCAGCCGCCGCTTCAGCGCCACAGCGCCTCGCCCCGAACCCCCCTCTCCCCCCCTCCCCCTTCCTTCCACCTCCCCCCCTCTCCCCGCCCCCTCCCACCCCCCCTCCCCCATCCCCCCTCTCCCCCGCCCCTCCCCCCCCCCTTCCACCCCCCCCCCCCCCTCCGCGGCAACTTCCCCGGGGCGGCAGACGAGCATAACCCCGCGGTGTCGTGTCGTGTCAATGAGCCCCCCCCCCGCGAAACTGAGGGTTCAAACCACGTTCCACGACTCGGGGATTCCCAGCGGGCACTGAGTGTCGGGGAAACTCAAACCCTTCTCCCCAGAGACGCTGCCGGTCCCGCTGAGTTACTCCAGCATTTTGTGTCTATCTTCGGTGTAAACTGGCATCTGCAGTTCCTTCCCGCACATTAAGTTACCGGACACACGTGTATACTGACACACACACGTACACTCACATGTACACTGACACACACGTGTACACTGACACACACACACGTACACTGTACACACAGACACACACACACGTAGACACACACGTATACATTGACAAACACGTACATTGATACACACACGTGTACACTGACACACACGCGAACACACACACACGTACACTCACACATGTACAATTGACACGCTGATACAGGTGTGCACTGACACGCAACACACGGATACATGACACACTAACACGGGAAGTGGACACACGTGGAACACACTAACACCAGGCACTGCAACACAAACACTCACAGATGCATTTATTATTGTTTTTTATTAAAGTAAAATTTACTGAAAGCTGAAAAAAATTCATAAACCCTCATCCTCGGGACAGTAATTGTTACAGCATCGAACCACGTGTCAGAGCTGAGCTCACAGGCCGAGCGGCGACTGCACGCTGACCCCAGCGGGGGGGGGGGGGGGGTAACAGGAGGGGGGGCTGTGTACGGGGGGCGGGGTGTATCGGGGGGGGGGGGGGGGGGGGGGGGGTGTAACAGGGAGGGGGGGGTATGTACGGGGGACGGGGGTTCCAACAGGGAGGGGGGGGGGGGGGGGGGTCCAACAAACCAGGGACGCAGGGGGATGGGGTTCGGAGTTCATTGGTGGGTGTGGCAAATGTGCGGAGGGGGGTCATGGGGTCCAACATCACCCACGATGATCCAAACCAGATTGGCTGATGCAGGAGGGGATGGGTGTTTCGGAGTTCAGGGGGGGGAACCGTGGCAAATGGTGGGAGGGGTAAAGTATGTAGGGGGTGGGGGAAGGAGCTGAGGGGTGGGGGGAGACAAGGAGGGAGGGAGTAACGGAATGAGGGAAGGGGGGGGGGGGGGGTAAGAGTGAGGAGGGAGGGGGTGGGGAAGGAGGGAGTGGGGGAAGGAGGGGGGGGGGTGTGGGGAAGGAGGGAGGGGGTGGGGGGTGGGGAAGGAGGGAGGGGGGTGGGGGGTGAGTGGAGGAGAGTTAGTGAGGAGAGGAGAGGAGAGGATGACTGAGATATTGGATCACTACATGAATGTGTGGACAGGTAAAGGAAGTCACACCTTAGGCCAGGTGAGAACATTGTTCAGGTTTAATTGCAGATTTGCGGAGATACTTGTAACTTAGAAAAGAACACAACATGGAGGCTGCAGGGAGTCTGGGATACAGAGAAATGAGGAGGGAATGTTCCAAGCCTTTGATAACCAGCTGCTCGCCAGCCAGTGGCCGTGGATTCCAGTGTAGCCTCGATGAAAGGTATCGGGTTTATTGAGAACCGTTGCTGTGGGTAACGGGGCGGCCCCTGCCCACTCCTTGCCCACACTCACCCCCTCTCTCCGGCCCTCGCCTTGCTGGACACACGGCTGGAACTTTCTCCGGCCATCCTTCCATTCACTGTCTGCTCATCTTCAGGGCCATAAATGTTTTCAAATGGATTGTGTACAAGTCATGGGGCAGTGTCCCCGACCGACAGTGTAACTTTACAGAGTCTCATCCTCAGACATGGGGCTGGCAGAGCACACAGCGCTCCTGATCCTCTCACCCACATCCCCAGTGGCTCAGTGGGGAATGCCGGGACCAGTGGTCAGCTGTCCAAGGACACTATCATAAGAAAGCACTCGCGGTGAGTGAGCGAGCAGTTAGTAGGGGCCACCCCGTCCCCTGCTCCCTCTAGTTGGTACCCGTCCCGGTGCCCGGTTAAACCCTGAGCCCCGGGTGGGTAGAGCCCAGATGAGAGTGGGCACAGAGCTGGTGGGCAGGGCAGCGGTGGGCATGCTGTTGTAGCTGTAATTGGCTGCCTTGGTATCTGTGGCCATCCGGTCAGTGCCGGCTGCACCGGTCACCAGTGCCGGCAGAGTCACTCTGGAGAAGTTGAAGCGGTGATCTTGGTCAGCTGTAAACTGCATCGGCCTCATGACTGGGTAGTCAGCGGCCACCGTGGGCAGAGTCCTGGCCTGACCCATGGTGTGTGAGGCACTGCTGTCCAGCAAGCTCCGGCCACTTAGCTGTGCGTCCCTCCTCTCATTGTTCCTGAAGGTGTCGGTGTAGCTGTTTGCCGAGTGAGTTCCGCTGTAGTCTGCCGTGACTGGCTGTCCCAGCCTCTCCTTCTCCAGAACCTCCTCCTTGTTCAGCAGCTGGAGCAGAGCTGCCTTCACCCCGGCATTTTGGGTCCTCACTGCAGGGACTGGTCCGCACATTAACCCGGCTGTCCGTGTCACCCAGTGAGGGCGGGGGGCGGGGGGCTCAGGGGGGGGCGCTGGTCGGGGGGCAGGATCCGGCTTGGACCCTGCGCTGGCAACGCCGGCACCACCGGACTCTTGGCATCCGGCTTGGTGACCACAGATTCATCTGCACGGGGAAGGCAGAGCTGTAGTTACTGGCTCCGCAGCCCGCAGCCCATCCCCTCTCCCCACACCCCCCCCCCCATCCCGTCCCCTCCCTCCCCTCCGCACCCCATCCCATCCCCCTCTCCCCACCCACCCCCCCTCCATTCCCGTCCCCCCCATCCCCATCCCCCTCCCCCCCCTCATCCCGTCCCCTCCCCCTCCCCCCAGACCCCCCATCCCCCCCCCCATCCCGTCCCCTGCCCCCTCCCCCGCATCCCCATCCCATCCCCCCTCCCCACCACCCCCCATCCCCTGCCCCCCCCCCCCCCCATCCCCTCCCCTCCCCCATCCCCCTCCACCCCGTTACCCTCCCCCTCCCCTCTTCACCCCCCCCACCCCCCCCCCCCCACCCCGTCCCCTCACCCTGCCTTTACCCCCACCACCCCCTTCACCCGTTCCCCCGTTAACCTTCGCCCCCCCCCCCCCCCCCCCCCCTTGCTGCGTCCGGTATAACTGGTGATGGATGTACAAACTAAGAACATTAACACACAGCTCCGCGGGTCTGCCCTGGAGAGAGACCTTGTCTCTGGGACGGCATCCACTGCTCAGTTTAGTTTAGAGATACAGCATGGAAACAGGCCCTTCGGCCCACCAAGTCCATACTGACCAGCGATCCCCGTACACTAGTTATATCCCAATTTACAGAAGCCAATTAACCTACAAACCTGTACGTCTATGCAATGTGGGAGGAAACAGGAGCACACGTAGAAAACCACCTTGTCATGGGGAGAACATGCAAACTCCGTACAGACAGCACCCGAGTCAGGATCGAACCTGAGTCTCTGGTGCAGTGAGGCAGCAACTCTACCAGCTGCGTCACTGTGCCTGTGAGAGAGCAGAATGCTCGGCTCCCAGTCAGGGTGGGGTCAGCCTGCAAGGACATGCAGGTGAGCGATGCACCATACTGCATGGGAGCATGATAGGCAGCTGCGATGGAGCACAAGGACAGGCAGACATGCGACATGCGTTGCAGGAGCTGCGCGGGACCAAGACCTACCTGCGGTGTCGGGGGTGGCGGTCACTGGCTGCAGCTGCAGGGCTGCATTACTGGCCTTGAGGCCGTTACTTTCTTCGGGCACTGCAGTGGTTTCCTGAGATTTGATGATCTGAGTCAGTAGGATGGTCAGCAGGTTGTGTGTGTCCGGAGTCTCGGCCGCATGTGATGCGCTGGGTGGTTGCTGGACGCTGGTGGTCGGGTTCACACCGGCCACCACCTGTGGCAGAGGGGAGGGGGCTGATGGGAGGGGGGTGCTGCTGCTGGGGGGGGCTCTGTGGGAGGGGCTGGGGGGAGGGGGAGGGGGTGGGGGCTGGGTGACAGTGGACGTTGCGGTCTCCTGTTGCTGGCTGGTGGCTTCGGCCAGTGCCACCAGGGACTGGCTCAGCACATTCCACTGTTGCTGTGTCTCTGGGTTGGTGCTGACGTTCAGGGCCTGTGCCAGCTGGCTCAGGCTCAGGTTAGTCTGTGTCTGCAGCAGGTTCAGCAACACCGCCAACTCGTTCTGATTCAGCTGCTGCGCTGCATCCCTGATACCTGCAACACAAAGCATGCGTCAACACCCTAGCACCGCCAGGCACTGCAGCCCCCGACACTGACATGACCCTGATACGACCCCCGACACTGACAGGACCCTGATACAACCCCGACATGACCCTTGACCCCAACACGACCCCGCGACCATGACATGACCCCGACACGACCCCTGACCCCAACACGACCCTGACACAACCCCGATCCTGACATGACCACAACACGACCCCTGACCCCAACCCTGACCCGACACCCCCCACGACCCTGACATGACCCCCGACACTGACATGACCCCGACCCTGACATGACCCCGACCCTGACACGATGACTCCGACCCTGACATGATCCCGACACGACCCCTGACCCAAACACGACCCGACATGACCCTGACATGACCCCCGACCCTGACATGACCTTGACACGACCCCTGACCCCCAACACATCCCCCGACCCTGACATGATCCCGACACATCCCCCGACCGACATGACCCCGACATGACCCAGACACCAACCCCCGACCCCGACATGACCCCTGACCCTAACACGACCCCGACATGACTCCGACACATCCCCCGACCGACATGACCCAGACACAACCCCCTACCCTGACATGACCCCGACACGACCCCCGACCTGACACAACCCTGGCCCTGCCCCAAGTGCCCTCTGATTCCATGTTACAGCACAGAACAAAGCCATTCTGCCCATTGTTTCCAGGCTGGTACACAACCAGAGCCCTGCCCCAAGTGCGGCTCCAGCCTCTCTTGCACGTTTCCACCCAATAGTCTTGGCCACAATAGAACGGGCGGCTGGGGGAGGGGGGGGGGGCCATTGCGGTGAGTGGTGGGTGGGGTTTGCAGGGGGGAGTGGTGGATGGGGGGCAGAGTGGTGCCACTTAGTGTGGATGGGGGAGTGGTGGATGGGGGGAGTGGGGGGATGGGGGGAGTGGTGGATGATTACGTTGGGGGATGGGGGGAGTGGTGGATGGGGGAGTGGTGGGTGGGGGGTGGTGGATGGGGGGGGGGGGTGAGTGGGTGGGAGTGGTGAGTGGGGGAGTGCCAGGTGGAGTGGTGGGTGGGTGGGGGGTGGGGGGGGGGGGAGATGGAGGCAGGAGTGTTGGGCGGAGATGCGGGTTGACTTACTGCCCACGTCTGTGTGGCTGCTCTGTGCCTTGCCCTGCGGTGCTGCTGTCTGCGGTGCTGCTGTCTGCGGCGTGCTGCTGCGGCTGTCGTCTGCGGTCAGCGCGTTGTCCTTGCGTGGGGCTTTGGGCACTGGCGGCTCCTCCACAATGCCGGCCTGTTTCTGCCGTCGCCGCTTCTTACTCCACAGCTCGTGGCAATCCTGCCAGTGGGGAAGGCTGGCACCGCACCGGCAACAAAGCAGAGTGTTACTTACTGTGGCATCGTGCCGGGCACCGTACAAATCGCCAGGCTCCTTAACACCACGATAACGGAGCATTTACACGTTGATGCCTCAATAGGAATGACCACACTGCCCAGTGACCACACTGCCCAGTCCAGTGACCACACTGCCCAGCCCAGTGACCACACTGTCCAGCCCAGTGACCACAATGCCCAGGGGCCCAGTGACCACACTGCCCAGCCCAGTGACCACATGCCCGGCCCAGTGACCACACTGCCCAGCCCAGGGGCCAGTGACCACACTGCCCAGCCCAGTGACCACACTGCCCAGCGCAGTGACCACACTCCCCAGCCCAGTGACCAGTGGCCACACTGCCCAGCCCAGTGACCACACTGCCCAGCCCAGTGACCACACTGCCCAGTCCAGTGACCACACTGCCCAGCCCAGTGACCACACTGCCCAGCCCAGTGACCACACTGCCCAGCCCAGTGACCACACTGCCCACTGACCACACTGCCCAGCCCAGTGACCACACTGCCCAGCCCAGTGACCACACTGCCCAGCCCACTGACCACAGTGGCCACACTGCCCAGCCCAGTGACCACACTGCCCAGTCCAGTGACCACACTGCCCAGCCCAGTGACCACACTGCCCAGCCCAGTGACCAGTGCCCAGCCCAGTGACCACACTGCCCAGCCCAGTGACCACACTGCCCAGCCCAGGGACCAGACACCCCTGCCCAGTGACCACACTGCCCAGCCCAGTGACCACACTGCCCAGCCCAGTGACCACACTGCCCAGCCCAGTGACCACACTGCCCAGCCCAGGGACCACACTGGCCCAGCCCCGGTCCCAGTGACCACACTGCCCAGCCCAGTGACCACACTGCCCAGCCCAGTGACCACACTGCCCAGCCCAGTGACCACACTGCCCAGCCCAGTGACCACACTGCCCAGCCCAGTGACCACACTGCCCAGTGACCACACTGCCCAGCCCAGGGGCAACACTTACTCGGGTGGAGGCATCGTAGTGGGGTCCACGTTCTTGAGGAAGTCGCTCAGCAGGGTCTGCTCGGCGGAGCAGCGTTTACTGGGGTCCAGGGTCAACATATGGTCAAGTAAGTCGAGTGCATGGAGTGGAATGCTGCAGAAACAGGAAACAAACAGAATCTTACACTGACCCACTGCACAAGCGTTTAACACAAGCATTGCTAGCCTAGCATGACACAGGCTTCAGCTTGACCACTGACCACACCATGCCGACCGCACCGTCCACACCAGGTGACCGCACCGTCCACACCAGGTGACCGCACCAACACCTGATGCCCCACGGTACACGTCTGATTCTACACAGGTGAGCTCCCACTCCACAGTTACACACCTCAACAAGCACACATCAAAACTAGGGTGTTCTGAACCCGAGCAAGGGTCAGAGGGCACGCTGCCAAAGGTCAAAGGGCTGGCACCCCAATCACTACCTGACTTGCATTTTTCGCTAATTATGTTTTGCACTCATGTCTTCTTTCCTGCAGAATGTGTGCAAGTAATGTTCGTATCATTTGCTTTTGTGCGTGTCTACGTCTGTTGCTGCCATGAAGACCTCCCCATGAAACATCCCCATGACATGTTCTCCATTTAACCTGAATAGTTCCTAAATGTACCAAATATGTGCTGTTAGATGACACAAACAATAGTCGGGTACAAAGAAATACTGGAGGAACAGCCGATGGGGTCAGGCAGTGATCTGTGGAAACTAGAATGGATAGATTGAATCTTTATTTGCCACGCAACCAGTGTTGGAGTATTTGGGTTCGGTACATGATGGTACACTCTTTAGGACATACAATGGAACACAGATCACCGTAATAAAGTGCATGGACCACATCACAAATCACAAATCAGGCAACATACATGTGCAAAAACAAGAAACAAAAAGGTGACCATAGACAAGACACTGTATACATGGAGTAAGTCATATTATTGTCTGTATTGGACGGAATTAAGTTCTTATTGCTGAGGGGGAAGAAACTGTTTTTAAAGCGGGATCCTTCTTTAGTAGCAATTGACCTGAGGCGTCTCCCTGAAGGAGAGACTGAAAAAGGTGACCTGGATGGGATGTTCTCCAGAGATCTTTTTTGCCCGTTTGAGGTTCCTTGGAGATAAATGGAATGGATGAGGGCCGGGGGGAGTTGATGATCCTGGTCGGCCTACAGACAATATTGATCAAGTGAGTGACTACGGTGTTAACAGTACCAGACTGTGATTGAGGACGTGATGATGCTTTCAATGATTGATTGATAGAAATACACAGGAGGTGTTTATGGACTCTGAACTTTTTGAGCTGTCTGAGGAATATAGGCGTTGTTGACGTTTCTTGATGACGTGGTCTGCATTGATGTGCCATTTTGCCAACTGGAGATATAGGTGCCTAGAAACTTAAATGAGTTTGTGGAGGTTATGGGGTGAGAGTTGTCATGGACCGGGGCTTTGTGTTTAGTTTGTCTGAAATCTATGATGATTTCTAAGGCAGAAGTATTAAGCTGGAGGTTGTTGTCTGCGCACCATTTCCTGCGCTATCGACTGTTAGATGGTATTGTGATTCTTTGTTGTCTGAGATAAGGCCAATTATTGTTGTGTCGTCTGCATATTTAAAAATTTTAACTGAGCTGCATTGGGATGTGAGGTTGTTGGTGTAAAGTGAGAAGAGCTGGGGTGACAGAACGCACCCTTGGGGGGCTCCTATGTTGAGAGTCAGAGGGCTGGAGAGTTTTTCACCCACCTTGACTCTTTGCTGTCTGTTTGTTGGAAAGTGTAGAATCCAATGGCACATGGCTGGGTGAATGCTCATGTCCAACATTTTATTGTAGAGTTTAATCGGATGCATAGTATTAAAGGCCGAGCTAAAATCTATAAACAGGATGCGTGCATAGGTGTTCGGTGATTCCAGATGATGTAGGGAATAGTGAAGAGCTAAGTTGATAGCATCCTCAACAGACCAGTTGGCACTATATGCAAATTGGAAAGGGTCCATGATGGGGGCAGTGTGAGTTTTCAGATGGGTGAGGACTATGTGCTCAAAGGCCTTCATGGCGACTGATGTTAATGCCACAGGTCTATAATCGTTCAGGCAGCTCACCTTGGAGGACTTGGGCACAGGGATGATAATGGATGATTTAAAACACTGCGGGACTCTACATTGGCTGAGGGAGGTGTTAAAGATGGAGGTGAACACGGGGGCCAGCTGAGCTGCACAGTGGTTGAGAGCAGCGGGGCTGAGGTTGTCAGGCCCTGCCGCTTTTCTTTTATTAAGATTTTTGAAGGCCGCCCTAACCACCTCCTCAGAGATGGTGAATGGTGCTGAGTTAGGTGGGGGATTACACACATGTAATGTTTGGAGCTGAGAAAGTCGTGAAGAAGAGGGATTTTGGCGTTTGTAGACAAGGACTACAGGGGCCCGGGTGCCAATGGCAACCTAAAGTCCCGCCGGGCAACCTAAAAGCCCTGCCATTTTCATATCATGTCTGGATTGGTGAATATGTTTAGTTTGTGACTTTATTTGGAGCAGAAATAAAATGTGAATGTTTCATTGAGCATAATTCCAACGCACTTCGTCCGAGCACATTATAATTTGCCATCAGGCTCCCTTCCTTGATGACAAATTATACCAGGTCAAATGTTAACTTCTGATTGCATTAAATGGTGAAAATAAACGTTAAAGGGTTAAATGATCTTTGCCTTTTCGCCTGTAATCTTCACACATCCGTGAACTCTCACAGACACAGCCTTCACACTGGCATGTATACGGTCAAGGTTAGGTACAAAGCAAACCTCAACACGGTCCCATCCAATATCTCGGCACTAGCACCAACTGACCACTGCCGACACGGCACCAGCACTCAAGAGAGAGTTAGATTTAGTTCTTAGGGCTAAGGGAATCAAGGGATATGGGGAGAAAGCAGGAAACGGGGTACTGATTGGGGATGATCAGCCATGACAAAACTTGACATTAACTTACCAAATTTCTTAAGGGGTTGGACAGGCTAGATGCAGGAAGATTGTTCCCGATGTTGGGGAAGTCCAGAACAAGGGGTCACAGTTTAAGGATAAGGGGGAAATCCTTTAAAACCGAGATGAGGAGAACTTTTTCACACAGAGAGTGGTGAATCTCTGGAACTCTCTGCCACAGAGGGTAGTTGAGGCCAGCTCATTGGCTATATTTAAGAGGGAGTTAGATGTGGCCCTTGTGGCTAAGGGGATCAGGGGGTATGGAGAGAAGGCAGGTACGGGATACTGCGTTGGATGATCAGCCATGATCATATTGAATGGCGGTGCAGGCTCGAAGGGCCGAATGGCCTACTGCTGTACCTATTGTCTATGTTTCTATGTTACTCCGCTGCTACTGAAACTCACAATGCAAATTCTTCTCGAAGGCGACGTCGATACTGCTTCTTCGGTTTCATCGTGTGGAAGTACGGCAGCTTAATGACGTCAGGCCAGGCCGCTGGGCAAGGACTGCCACACAATCGACTGAGAAAACAAAGGCACAAAACACAATCACCATCTGCAAAACGTTTATAAAGCACGCCCCATCCACCGGGCCGTAACGACACCATTCCCTTCTGCCCAAACAATGCCGCGAGTGTAACTGTGAAAACCCATATTGTGTTCAACCGAGAGTACAGGGTAACACGTCACAGCACGCTCCAGACTCGCGCAGGGTAAGGGCACGCTCCAGACAAGGGGTTTATAACAGGATGGTATCAAACAAAGGCAATGAACATTCTGGGCAGATTGAGAGGATTTGACCTCTGGTGCACAGCCTGGTCCCAAGAACTGGTTTACTCATTTGAAGGGAGAGCTCGAGTCAGCGATGTGGCTGGGGCCTGGACTCATGAACGGGCTTACCGCATAGATTGGGGGTTTCATTCCTGAGCCAAAGACCATTCAGTTGAATCATGCTCACTGTTCTCCATTATAGCATTATAATCCAGAATATTTAATTGACTGAATTTAAATTTGCCATCTTTTAGTTTAGTTTAGTTAGGGAAACAGGCCCTTCAGCCAACTAGTTATCCCCGCACACTAACACTATCCTACACACACTGGGGGACAATTTAGAATTTTACCAAAGCCAATTAACCTACAAACCTGCACTGCTTTAGAGTGTGGGAAGTAAACTGGGGGAAAACACACGTAGGTCACGGGGAGAAGGTACAAACTCCGTACAGACAGCTTTCTTAGTCAGGATTAAACCCGGATCGCTGGCACTGTGTGGCAGCAACTCATCTGCAGCGCAGCTGTGGAAACTGTTGTGGAGGTTGAACCTAATTGCTCCAGGAGTCTGCATTACTAGTTTAGTTACATATCTCTTCATAAAGGAGATGAAGAGGAATATCTTTAGTCAAAAGGTGGAGAATCTGTGCAATTCATTGCCAGACAGCTGTGGAGGCCGTCATTGCGTAGATTGATAGATTTGTGATCAGCGCAAGTGTCAGGATTACAATTCCTACATTCAATCTTGGCGGGGTAGACTTGATGGGCCGAATGGCCTTATTCTGTTCCTATCACATGAACAAGCATCACACAACCATTCTCACAGCCGCTAAAAATTCAAATCCAAGCCTGGAGTCGCAGCACAGACCTGGAACATTCTGAGCCGTGTTGCCAGCACTGTGTGGGGCAGCTCTGGGCCTCCAGCCAGTGGACATAAACCCATAGACAAGCAGTGATCGCCTACCTGATCAGCTCCAGTTGTGCCAGCTCCTGATTGGCCTGAAAGATTGGCTTTTTAGTGAAGAGTTCCCCAAGGATACAGCTGCAATGGTAAAAGACAGTTAATGCCCCGACCGCCAGTGCCCCGACCGCCAGTGCCCCGACCGCCAGTGCCCCGACCGACCGCCAGTGCCCCGACCGCCAGTGCCCCGACCGCCAGTGCCCCGACCGCCAGTGCCAGATAAATGCCCCGACCGCCAGTGCCCCGACCGTCAGTGCCCCGACCGCCAGTGCCCCGACCGCCAGTGCCCCGACAGTTAATGCCCCGACCGCCAGTGCCCCGACAGTTAATGCCCCGACCGCCAGTGCCCCGACCGCCAGTGCCCCCGACCGCCAGTGCCCCGACAGTTAATGCCCCAGGGACCGCCAGTGCCCCGACAGTTAATGCCCCGACCGCCAGTGCCCCGATCGCCAGTGCCCCCCCGACCGCCAGTGCCCCGATCGCCAGTGCCCCGACCGCCAGTGCCCCGACCGCCAGTGCCCCGACCGTTAATGCCCCGACCGCCAGTGCCCCGACCGCCAGTGCCCCGACCGCCAGTGCCCCGACCGCCAGTGCCCCGACCGCCAGTGCCCCGACCGCCAGTGCCCCCGATCGCCAGTGCCCCGACCGCCAGTGCCCCCGACCGCCAGTGCCCCGACCGCCAGTGCCCCGAATAGCCAAATGCCCCGACCGCCAGTGCCCCGACCGCCAGTGCCACCGACCGCCAGTGCCCCGACCGCCAGTGCCCCCGACCGCCAGTGCCCCGACCGCCAGTGCCCCGACCGCCAGTGCCCCGACCGCCAGTGCCCCGACCGCCAGTGCCCCGACCGCCAGTTGCCCCGACCGCCAGTGCCCCGACCGCCAGTGCCCCGACCGCCATTGTGCCCCGACCGCCAGTGCCCCGACCGCCAGTGCCCCGACCGCCAGTGCCCCGACCGCCAGTGCCCCGACCGCCAGTGCCCCGACCGCCAGTGCCCCGATCGCCAGTGCCCCAGTGCCCGCCAGTGCCAGTGCCCCGATCACCAGTGCCCGATAATCAGTGCCGCGACCGTAAATGCCCCGACCGCCAGTGCCCCGACCGCCAGTGCCACCGACCACCAGTGCCCCCGACCGTCGCAGTGCCCCGATCGTCAGTGCCCCGACCGCCAGTGCCCCGCCCGCCCGTGCCGCGACCGGACCGCTAGTGCCACTGACCGCTAGTGCCACTGACCGCTAGTGCCACTGACCGCTAGTGCCACTGACCGCTAGTGCCAGCCCGCTGAGCTCCCTCACTCGGCTTGGGCACACAAAAGCCCAGCTTCCCGTCCACATACAGAGAGATGTACGTTTGCACCCATCCGTGAGGTGTCAGCTCACCACCACCACCAGCAGCGCCCAGCTGACTCAGGACCACTGCTGACATGGACATACTGCCCGCTCATACTTACAGCCCCGTGTTCACCACGGCCCAGCGATCCACGAAACGGTCCATTCTGGTGTGTGTCCCCCTCCCCCCACCCAAGGCCCAGTGCACCAGCACTGCTGCACCCTTGTACCCGCACCGGGCTTGGTATTTACAAGCGGCTAAGCTGACTGCGGTGGGAATCGTTGGTGACAGTGGGCAGACTCGAGCGACACCTACCCACAGCTCCAAACGTCGATGGCAGGTGTGTATCGTTCCTCCCCCAGCAGCAGTTCTGGCGGTCGATACCACAACGTGATGACTTTGTTGGTGTAAGGGCGGCTGGCAAAGACATATTGGAGCTATGAGCATGGGCACTGCCAACACAAACGCAAACCCAGACAGTCCCACCAGCACAAAGGGCCACATCCATGCACAAGCTGAGAGGCATCATGCACCACTGGAGTAGTGGGAGAGGCATGGCAATGGAAACACAACCCAGAGGTCTGCAGGGTTCACAAGATGAGAGGTCTGCTTCAGTTGCCCTGCAGGTAGAGAGGGCCAGATTCTCACTGCTGCTGGTTCTACATTAACTCTTTCACCTCATCATCAACTCCTGTGCCATTCTCCGTCAGCTCTGTTTATTTCAAACCCCAGCCCAGCCTGAGTCACCTCAGTTACACAGCTGTCTGCAAGGCCCCTGGCCCTACATGTCACCAGCATGGAGCACTGCACACAATGAAACACACGCCAGCTTTCCTGCACAGTTCTATCCTGGCTTGTATTCTGTCCTGCCTTTGGCTAATCATCATCCATGCCCTCGTGAACCACGGCACATTCCTGCCCGGGACAATGCCTGGGCAGTCCCTGCTCCTGTCCTGTCCTGGGATGTCAGGACTTTCATATGAAGAAAGACTGGATAGACTCGGCTTGTACTCGCTAGAATTTAGAAGATTGAGGGGGGATCTTATAGAAACTTACAAAATTCTTAAGGGGTTGGACAGGCTAGATGCAGGAAGATTGTTCCCGATGTTGGGGAAGTCCAGAACAAGGGGTCACAGTTTAAGGATAAGGGGGAAATCTTTTAGGACCGAGATGAGGAAAAAACTTTTCACACAGAGAGTGGTGAATCTGTGGAATTCTCTGCCACAGAAGGTAGTTGAGGCCAGTTCATTGGCTATATTTAAGAAGGAGTTAGATGTGGCCCTTGTGGCTAAAGGGATCAGGGGGTATGGAGAGAAGGCAGGTACAGGATACTGAGTTGGATGATCAGCCATGATCATATTGAATGGCGGTGCAAGCTCGAAGGGCCAAATGGCCTACACCTGCACCTATTTTCTATGTCTATGTACAATCCTGAGCCTGGATTCCGTCTGCCACTGTCTGTCTGGTCCTCGTGTGATGTCTCTGTGCAGCCAGGAACACTTTCAGCATCAGTCTGGTGGCATTGACAAACCTGCTGGTCATGGAGCATCATCGACAGAGCACCAGCAGGTAGGTCTGAGCCCAGTGGATGCCCAGTGCACTCAGCCCTGCGTTCTCACACACCTGCTCCCCATCACCCTTTGCTGACCACATTTGGATTTTCCGTTCCTGATTGAATCTAAACCCTTCCTGACATCTAGCGGGACGTGATCCACAATGTCTGTTCCATTCACTTTGTTTGCTCCTCAAATTAACGCGATGAAGCCAGTCGGTGAGGACTTCCTCCGGCAGCTCCATCAGCTGCCTCACTGTGACCCTGATCTCATCGTAACACCAGTCATGGGGATGTCTGCACATGGTTCAGTACCATTTGCCTCATTTAACTAATGACACAGCCTGAGCCTGCATTCAACATGACCTGGTCTACACCGCTCATCATGCATCACCTGCAGGTCTCCGCATTCTGTTTCCATCCCCAATCAGACAAGTTGGAAATGGTGCAAGTGTCCAACACTAAAGGGCAGAACTAGAAGGTGAGAGGGGGAAGTTTAAAGGAGGTGTGCAGAGCAAGTTGTTTTTACACAGCGGGCGGTGGGACACATTCCCAGGGGTGATGGTGGAGGCAGGTATGATCGTGGCATTCAAGAGACAGAGAGTGGAGGGATTGAGGCAGACGAGATCAGTTAACTTGCCATCATGTTGGCCATGGCCATTGTGGGCACAAGTGCCTATTCCTGTACTGGTCCATGTGAACACATGGGCATGGCCTAACCCAGGCCAGGAATGGGCTTGGCAGTGGCCTGCTGGAGTGCCCCACTGGTCATACACAGACGAGGTGGGCTTCCTCTCCAGTGACCCTCTTGGTCACAAACCGATTCAGGGATGGTGAGAAGATGAAGGGCTTTGGTTGGACGGGCAGCAGATGCTGAGGTTGGGTCATTTGCAAACTCTCTCTGCATGTGGGGTGTGATGCCATTCTCTTAGGGTCCATGTAGGAGTGATCAATAACCTCCCCGTCTGTGCCGCCAGCCCCATAGACAATACACCGTGCTCTCACCAAGAACCAGATCCCGATTCGCACACACTCACACTCACTCAGGGCTGAAATACAACACAATACTGCCCACTCACCTTTCCTCAGAGTTGTACAATCGCGCCAAGCCAAAATCTGCCAGTTTAATCTGCCCACTGGATCAAGAGAACAAATCAGTCACACAACGTCTCTGTAACCCGCCACGTTACACTCCTCACCCCACTCCCCTTCATAGAAACCCCCCTAACACACCCCACTCCCCTTCATAGAAACCCCCCTAACACCCCACTCCTCACCCCACTCCCCCTCATAGAAACCCCCCTAACACCCCACTCCCCCTCCCACACCACAGTAGTCCTCACCCCACTCCCCCTCCCACACCACAGTAGTCCTCACCCCACTCCCCCTCCCACACCACAGTAGTCCTCACCCCACTCCTCTTCATAGAAACCCCCCTAACACCCCACTCCCCTTCATAGAAACCCCCCTAACACCCCACTCCCCTTCATAGAAACCCCCCCCAACACCCCCTCCTCACCCCACTCCCCTTCATAGAAACCCCCCTAACACCCCACTCCCCCGCCCACACCACAGTAGTCCTCACCCCACTCCACACCCCCTCCCCCTCCAACACATTTGTCCTCACCCCACCCTCCCCCTCCCCTACTTCACTCCCCACCCCACACTACAGTAGCCCTCACCCCTAGACACCCACCCATCCCCACACCCCTCACCCCCACCCCCCTCCCTACCTGTTGTTGAGGAGGATGTTGGAGCATTTGATGTCCCGGTGCAGGAAGTTCTTTTTGTGACAGTAATCGAGGCCATCCATCAGCTGCCTCATGAAGGATTTGATGTGGTCCTCGGTGAAGTGCACCAGCCCGGACTCCAGAAGCCCCATCAGGTCATGGTCCATGTACTCAAAGACCAGGTAGAAGGCCCCTGGAACACACAAGCGACAGTGATGGAGACCGAGTGGGAAGCAGCCAGTTACATGGCACCACATGGGCAATATTCAGCAAAGGATGTTGTGTTTCATGAGTAACACATAGTCTCACTCAACTACCAGTGCTCACCATGGTTACACCCCCACCCACTTCAGGACTCGCCTCTGGCCCATGCCCATGCTTCACATTCCACACTGACCCAGCACCAACTGTGAATGTGCAGGGCCCAGACCAACACCGACCTGTCCCAGCCCCCCCGTTACACAACCTGTCCCAGCCCCGTTACACCAACCTGTCCCAGCCCCCCCCGTTACACCAACCTGTCCCAGCCCCGTTACACCAACCTGTCACAGCCCCGTTACACCAACCGTGTCCCAGCCCCATTACACCAACCTGTCCCAGCCCCCCCCCGTTACACCAACCTGTCCCAGCCCCGTTACACCAACCTGTCACAGCCCCGTTACACCAACCTGTCCCAGCCCCATTACACCAACCTGTCCCAGCCCCGTTACACCAACCTGTCCCAGCCCCGTTACACCAACCTGTCCCAGCCCCGTTACACCAACCTGTCCCAGCCCCGTTACACCAACCTGTCCCAGCCCTGAGCATGGCTCAGACTGACAGTGCTTTGACTCCATGAATGAGCAGGATCGGAGTTTAGCTACTGATCCCCACCCACCATACGCTGGGACATAGACAATTATACACAACTGGGAAGCCTGGACCAGTCACAGCTTCTGTAGAATGCAGAATATCACCAATGAGGAAGCTGAGTTTGGTAAATAACTGCGCTGGAATTATGTAGCAACAGTAGAATATCACACAATGCTTTGCGATTCCTTGACCCCGCGCTGCCCTGACTCCGCTTGACCCCGCGCTGCCCTGACCCCCGCGCCCTGACCCCGCTTGACCCCGCGCTGCCCTGACCCCGCTTGACCCCACGCTGCCCTGACCCCGCGCTGCCCTGACCCCGCTTGACCCCGCGCTGCCCTGACCCCGCGCTGCCCTGACCCCGCGCTGCCCTGACCCCACTTGACCCCACGCTGCCCTGACCCCGTGCTGCCCTGACCCCACTTGACCCCATGCTGCCCTGACCCCGTGCTGCCCTGACCCCCGTGCTGCCCTGACCCCACTTGACCCCACGCTGCCCTGACCCCGTGCTGCCCTGACCCCACTTGACCCCACGCTGCCCTGACCCCGTGCTGCCCTGACCCCGCTTGACCCCACGCTGCCCTGACCCCGTGCTGCCCTGACCCCGTGCTGCCCTGACCCCACTTGACCCCACGCTGCCCTGACCCCGTGCTGCCCTGACCCCACTTGACCCCGTGCTGCCCTGACCCCACTTGACCCCACGCTGCTGCCCTGACCCCGTGCTGCCCTGACCCCGTGCTGCCCTGACCCCACTTGACCCCACGCTGCCCTGACCCCGTGCTGCCCTGACCCCGCGCTGCCCTGACCCCGCTTGACCCCACGCTGCCATGACCCCGCTTGACCCCGCGCTGACCTCACAGGCCACACTGTTGTCGACTACCTTTATCCTTTTTGAAGTCGAGTGCATCCTGCTTATCGGTCACTATCTCCTTCATGTTCACCACACTGGTGTGGTTCAGCTGCCGAAGGATTTTGATTTCTCGAATGGCTGTGATGGGAAAGCCTTCTTTTTCATTATCGAGACGAACCTTTTTCAGAGCAACCATCTCACCTTGGAGAAGAGAGAGAGTGTTTACTAATGTCATGCAACATAGAACCATGCAGCACAGGCACAGCCCTTTGCCCAACATGCTGCCAACTTAAACTAATCTGTGGAACAACAATGGCAGGTATTTCTGGGAATAATACAGAAGGTGCAGGATCAGTTCATTCCAAAGAGGAAGAAAGATTCTAAGGGGTGTAAGGGGTGATCGTGGCTGACACGGGAAGTATAACATAGCAAAGATGAGCGGGAAACCAGAGGATTGTGCAAAACTTTTAAAGAGCAACACAAGATAACTAAAAAAGCAATACGGGAAGAAATAATGAGGTACGAGGGTAAGCTAGCCAATAATATACAGGAGGATAGTAAAAGCTTCTTTAGGTATGTGAAGAGGAAAAAATGAATTAAGACAAATGTGAGACCCTTGAAGACAGAAACAGGTGAATGTATTATGGGGAACAAGGAAATGGCAGACACGTCGAACATGTACTTCGGATCTGTCTTCACTAAGGAGGACACAAACAATCTCCCTGATATAGTAGTGGCCAGAGGGCCTAGGGTGACGGAGGAACTGAAGGAAATCCACATTAGGCAGGAAATGGTGTTGGGTAGACTGATGGGACTGAAGGCTGATAAATCCCCTGATAGTCTGCACCCCAGGGTACTAAAGGAAGTGGCTCTGGAAATCGTGGACGCATTGGTGATAATTTTCCAATGTTCTATAGACTCAGGATCAGTTCCTGTGGATTGGAGGGTAGCTAATGTTATCCCACTTTTTAAGAAAGGCGGGAGAGAGAAAACAGGGAATTATAGACCAGTTAGCCTGACATCAGTGGTGGGGAAGATGCTGGAGTCAATCATATAAGATGAAATAGCGGCACATTTGGATAGCAGCAACAGGATCAGTCTGAGTCAGCATGGATTTACGAAGGGGAAATCATGCTTGACTAATCTTCTGAAATTTTTTGAGGCTGTTACTAGGAAACTGAACAAGGGAGAGACAGTGGATATAGTGTACCTGGACTTTCAGAAAGCAGTTGATAGATTAGTGGGCATAATTAGAGCACATGGTATTGGGGGTAGGGTACTGACATGGATAGAAAATTGTTTGGTAGACAGGAAACAAAGAATAGGGATTTACGGGTCCCTTTCAGAATGGCAGGCAGTGACTAGTGGGGTACCGCAAGGCTCGGTGCTGGGACCGCAGCTATTTACAATATATATTAATGATTTAGATGAAGGGATTAAAAGTAACATTAGCAAATTTGCAGATGACACAAAGCTGGGTGTCAGTGTGAACTGTGAGGAGGATGCTATGAGGATGCAGGGTGACTTTGACAGGTTGGGTGAGTGGGCAGATGCAGTTTAAAGTGAATAAATGTGAGGTTATCCACTTTGGTGGCAAAAACAGGAAAGCAGATTATTATCTGAATGGTGTCAAGTTGGGAAAAGGGGAAGAACAACGAGATCTGGGGGTGGCAGTGTGAAGTGTCAACGGGAT
Source organism: Leucoraja erinaceus (assembly GCF_028641065.1). Taxonomy (NCBI): domain Eukaryota; kingdom Metazoa; phylum Chordata; class Chondrichthyes; order Rajiformes; family Rajidae; genus Leucoraja; species Leucoraja erinaceus. The sequence continues at coordinate 319,910 of NC_073403.1, read as the reverse complement.
CAGGGGGTCCTTGTTCATCAGTCACTGAAATTAAGCATGCAGGTACAGCAGGCAGTGAAGAAGGCGAATGGCATGTTGGCCTTTATAACAAGTGGAATTGAGTATAGGAGCAAAGAGGTCCTTCAACAGTTATACAGGTCCCTGGCGAGACCACACCTGGAGTATTGTGTGTAATTTTGGTCCCCAAACTTGAGGAAGGACATTCTTGCTATTGAGGGAGTGCAGCATAGGTTCATGTAGGTTCACATAGAATGGAACAACCAGGCTTGTATACTCTGGAATTTAGAAGGATGAGAGGATATCTTATTGAAACATATAGGATTGGACATGCTAGAGGCAGGAAACATGTTCCCGATGTTGGGGGAGTCCAGAACCAGGGACCACAGTTTAAGAATAATGGGTAGGCCATTTGGCCATTCGGGCCAGCAGTGCCATTCAATGTGATCATGGCTGATCATCCACAATCAGTAACCCATTCCTGCCTTCTCCCCATATCCCTTGATTCCGCTAGCCCAAAGAGCTCTATCTAACTCATTTAGAAAGGATACGAGGAAAAACCTTTTCACCCAGAGAGTTGTGAATCTGTGGAATTCTCTACCTCAGAAGGCAGTGGAGGCCAATTCTCTGGATGCTTTCACGAGAGAGTTAGAGAGAGGTCTTAAAGATAGCGAGTCAGGGGATATGGGGAGAAGGCAGGAACGGGGTACTGATTGTGGATGATCAGCCATGATCACAGTGAAGGGCGGTGCTGGCACAAAGGGCTGAATGGCCTACTCCTGCACCTATTGTCTAAAAGCCTCAATCATATCTGAATCCACAACTACCCAGGCAACACGTTCTAAGCAACTGCCTCTCCAATTAAATAACATTCCCTGCACATCTTCTTTAATCTTTCTTCCACTCACCTTAAAGATGTGCGCTCTGTTCTTTGAGGCCATTTCTATTTCTACCCTTATAAAAAGGTTCTGACTGTCATCCGCAAATTTGGAGATGTTGCATTCAATTCCCTCGTCCAAATCATTACTATTTACAATATATATTAATGATTTGGACGAGGGAATTGAATGCAACATCTCCAAATTTGCGGATGACACAAAGCTGGGGGGCAGTGTTAGCTGTGAGGAGGATGCTAGGAGGCTGCAAGGTGACTTGGATAGGCTGGGTGAGTGGGCAAATGCATGGCAGATGCACTATAATGTGGATAAATGTGAGGTTATCCACTTTGGTGGCAAAAACAGGAGACTATTATCTGAATGGCCGATTAGGAAAGGGGGAGATGCAAAGAGACCTGGGTGTCATGGTACACCATTTATTAAAAGTAGGCATGCAGGTGCAGCAGGCAGTGAAGAATGCGAATGGTATGTTAGCATTCATAGCAAAAGGATTTGAGTATAAGAGCAGGGAGGTTCTACCGCAGTTGTACAGGGTCCTGGTGAGACCACACCTGGAGTATTGCGTACAGTTTTGGTCTCTAATCTGAGGAAGGACATTCTTGAGTACAGAGAAGGTTCACCAGACTGATTCCTGGGATGTCAGGACTTTCATTTGAAGAAAGACTGGGTAGACTCGGTTTGTATTCGTTAGAATTTAGAAGATTGAGGGGGGATCTTATAGAAACTTACAAAATTCTTAAGGGGTTGGACAGGCTAGATGCAGGAAGATTGATCCCGATGTTGGGGAAGTCCAGAACAAGGGGTCACAGTTTAAGGATAAGGGGGAAATCTTTTAGGACCGAAATGAGGAAAACATTTTTCACACAGAGAGTGGTGAATCTGTGGAATTCTCTGCACACAGAAGGTAGTTGAGGCCAGTTCATTGGCTATATTTAAGAGGGAGTTAGATGTGGCCCTTGTGGCTAAAGGGATCAGGGGGTATGGAGAGAAGGCAGGTAATATTAATAATAATAAAAATAAATTTTATTTATGGGCGCCTTTCAAGAGTCTCAAGGACACCTTACAAAAAATTAGCAGGTAGAGGAAAAACATGTAAGAGGAATGAAATAAATAGTAGAGACATGACTAGTACACAAATTAAAGACAGAATTCAATTCAACACACAATGAGGCAATGCAAGCACAGATGAAAAGGGAGGGGGGCGTGGGGCTAAGGATAGGCAGAGGTGGAGAGATGGGTCTTGAAGCGGGACTGTTGAGGGAGGGAGTTCCAGAGCCTGGGAGCTGCCCTGGAGAAGGCTCTGTCCCCAAAACTGCGGAGGTTGGACTTGTGGATGGAGAGGAGACCGGCTGATGTGGATCTGAGGGACCGTGAGGGTTGGTAGGGGGAGAGGAGGTCAGTGAGATATGGGGGGGGGGGGGCAGATGGTGGAGGGCTTTGTAGGCGAGGACCAGGATTTTGTAGGTGATCCGGTGGGAGATGGAAAGCCAGTGAAGTTGTTTGAGGACAGGAGTGATGTGATGCCAGGATTTGGTACAGGATACTGAGTTGGATAATCATATTGAATGGCGGTGCAGGCTCGAAGGGCCGAATGGCCTACTCCTGCACCTATTTTCTATGTTTCTATGTCTACCTTATCTACATCGCTCATTATTTTCTATACGATCAGATTGTTCCTCAGCTTCCAAATCTCCAGAAAAAAAGTAATTCGTTTGACGGCACTGAGCCTGTACTCACTGCAGTTTGGAGGGATGAGGCGGGACCTCATTGAAACTTACTGAATAGTGAAAGGCCTGGATAGAGTGGATGTGGAGAGGATGTTTCCATTAGCAGGAGAGTCTAGAACCAGAGGGCACAACCTCAGAATAAAAGGACGTACCTTTAGAAAGGAGATGAGGAGGAATTTCCTTGTTTGGAGGAAGTTGGATCTGTGGAATTCATTACCACAGACGGTGGAGGCCAAGTCATTGGGTATTTTTAAAGAAGAGATTGATAGATTCTTTATTAGTAAGGTTATGGGGAGAAGGAGGGAGAATGTGGTCGTAAGGGAAAGATATACCAGCCATAAACGAATGGCGGAATAGACTCAATGGGCCAAAGGGCCTAATTCTGCTCCGATGACATGAATTTATGAGCCATTTATATTTATAGCTAACACCCTCTAATCCAGAATGTAGAAAAAAAGAAATGTAGATGCTGGTTAACATCTGGACACAAGTGGACACAGAGTGCTGGAGTAACTCAGCGGGTCAGGCAGCATCTGTGGAGAACATGGATAGGTGACGTTTCACAGAGTGCTGGAGTAACTCAGCGGGTCAGGCAGCATCTGTGGAGAACATGGATAGGTGACGTTTCACAGAGTGCTGGAGTAACTCAGCGGGTCAGGCAGCATCTGTGGAGAACACGGATAGGTGACGTTTCACAGAGTGCTGGAGTAACTCAGCGGGTCAGGCAGCATCTGTGGAGAACATGGATAGGTGACGTTTCACAGAGTGCTGGAGTAACTCAGCGGGTCAGGCAGCATCTGTGGAGAACATGGATAGGTGACGTTTCACAGAGTGCTGGAGTAACTCAGTGGGTCAGGCAGCATCTGTGGAGAACACGGATAGGTACATGTCTGACCTGCTGAGTTACTCCAGCACTTTATGACCCTCTGATCCAGACAGCATTCGGGTAAACATTTTCTGCACCCTCTCCAAAGCCTCCACATCCTTCCTTGCAATGTGGGCGGCCTGAAATGCAGACAATACTCCAAATGCAGCCTGACCAAAATGTTCGAGCTGCATCGTGACTTCCCGACTGTTATACTCAAAGCTCAACGAGTGAAGGCAAGTATGCTGTGCACTTTCTTTGCCACTTGTGCTGCCACTTTCAGGGAGCCCAGGGGTCAATGCTGTTTATGGTCCTATCATGGCCTTTCTACTTGCCCTTTATATTCCACCGCCCAAGGTTCAGCAATTCACACTTGCCCGGATTAAACCCACCAATCAGCAAGTATAAGGTACAGCAAACATCATTCTGAAACATAAAACGCTTTTCACCAGTAAAGATGTGCTCAGCAAGGGTGAGTTGTGAATGCTGTTACCTGTGTCCTTATCCTTTGCTTTGTAAACTTGCCCGTACGTCCCCTCTCCAGTGATTCCAATGATGTCAAACTTATCGACACACCGCTTGCCCCAGTCGCTCTCCGTCTCCGTCTTCTCTCCATACCGAGGGCAGCACATTCTTCAAAGAGCAGCAAAGATGTGATTGGCAACAGGTTCAATACACAGACCCTCACTGTGGGACAGGTCACACACACACACTGACCCACACACACACTGACCCACACACGCACACACCGACCCACACACGCACACACCGACCCACACGCCGACCCACACACGCAGACCCACACACGCCGACCCACACTGACCCACACACGCACTGACCCAGACACACACATACTGACCCACAGACACACACCGACCCACACACGCACTGACCCACACTGACCCACACACAGACGCGCACACACACTGACTCACACACACGCACTGACCCACACGCTGACCCACACACACACACAGACGCGCACACACACTGACCCACACACACGCACTGACGCACACCCACACCCACTGACCCACACACACACAGACCCACACAAACACTGACACACACACTGATCCACACACACACAGACCCACACACACACAGACCCACACACACACAGACCCACACACACACTGACGCACACACACACACACACTGACCCACACACACACACTGACCCACACACACACACACTGACCCACACTGGGGGACACGTCCTCCCGCCTCCACTAGATGTGGCTCTGGTGACCCTCTCTGCAATCTACCCTCGCTGCAGTCTTGCAGCCAGCAACTGTGCAGCAAGGAGACACGCGTGCAAGGGTGGACCCCAGAGGCTGCGTCACGACCCTCAGGTGACCTTTGCTGACCACCCACTGACTCCCGACCCTTCCTTATAAAGTTTCACTGAATGCGTCCCGTCCCTGTTCATACTTGGGCCTCTTTTTCAGCACGGGTTGAGGCTGGGGAGGGGTCTTCTGCTCCGGGGAGGCTGGTGGTGAGGGGTCTGTTCCCGGGAGTTCTGGAGGGAGGGGCAGGTCCGCCAGTAAATGCCGTGTTCTTTGGTCTCTGTCTTTCTTCACGGGTTTGACAGCGGGACTCTCCTTCGGGCTGCAACACAAACAGAAATATAGAGACATAGAAAATAGGTGCAGGAGTCGGCCATTCGCGCTAGTATCGCCATTCAATATCTATCTACTGAAAACATCCAGTGAATTGGCCTCCACTGCCTTCTGAAGCAGAGAATTCCACAGATTCACAACTCTCTGGGTGTAAACGTTTCTCCTCGTCTCAATCCTAAATGGCCTACCCCTTATTCTTAAACTGTGACCCCTGGTTCTGGACTCCGCAACATCTAGCCTGTCCAATCCCTTAAGAATTTTCTATGATACCTCTCATCCTTCTAAATTCCAGTGAATACAAACCCAGTCGACCCATTCTTTCATCATACGTCAGTCCCACCATCCCGGGAATAAACCTGGTGAATCTACGCTGCACTCCCTCAATAGCATGAATTCCTTCCTCGGATTAGGAGGCCAAAACTGCACACAATACTCCAGGTGCGGTCTCACCAGGGTCCTGTAAAACTGCAGTAGGACCTTGCTCCTAAACTCAACTCCTCTTGTTATATCTCTCGGCCGGTCTACAGCGTCGAGTCCTCTGGCCCCTCACGTTTGCAAGCAGACGGACCTTGCTGAGGATTTACGGCTCAGGTTTCAAGGTCAAATGCAGAGAGGTTATTGTCAACACACATCAGACCCAGCAGCTCTGGGGGCAGCTCACGGGCGAGGTGAGGGTACACAGTGGGTGGGTGGGTGGGTGGGGACACAGTGGGTGGACACTGTGGAGGGAGTCAAAGTGGGGGGGGGGGGGGGGGACACACAGGGGGGGGGGGGGGGGGGGGGGGGGGTGGAACACAGTGGGGGGGGGGGCACACACACAGGGAGGACACACACAGTGGATGGGGTGTTCTGCATGCTCCAGCATCACTTCTCTCAGCAACATTAACCAGCGCCAGTGCCAATGCAACCTGCTGTAGCTCCTGCATTACTGCCGGCACGGGTGCCCACTGTAAATCCGCATGGTCTGCATGCCCTGAACGGGTTGCTGTAACTACTAAGAACTTTGGAGAATCACTCAGCAATCTTGTGTTTGCCCTACACGTGGTGTACTTTGTGTACAAAGGCTTTACTGCGACAGGTCAGAGCCCAACACGGGCGGCCTTGCTGTGCTTGCTTACCTCTCCATCTCGTCCTCGCCAGGCAGCAGTGGGGGCAGCGGTAGTGGTGGGAGGGTGGACGTCAGTAAGGACGGCACACAGTTGAGTGTGGGTGGCATGGGGAGGCCGCTGGTCAGTGCTGTTGTCCGTGCAGGTTGCAGCAACGTGCCGCTGGTGGGGAGGATCACCGGCAACACAGGAGTCGACATGGGTGGGGGTGCGGGCGTGGGGACGGATGCTGGAGGTGATGGCGGCAGCACTGGTGGTAACGGCAGCTGCACCGTGACCACCGGTGGTTGCGGCAGCTCCGGCTGCAACTCAGCCACAGGTTGCGGTCGGCTGCAAGTGACGGGGGGCAGGGGAGGCAGTTGTACAGGTACAGGGGGGAGAGTCAGGGGGGGGGAGGGAGGAGGTAATGGTGGAGCAGAACCACACGGAGGAAGCGGGGGCTTTTCCTGGAGGCTTTCGTTTGGTAATGGGGGCAGATTCTTGTCACGTTTGTGTGCCGGTGACCGGGACTCCTTGCCGATCACCACCAGCGGTGAGAGCGCCGTCTCCTCATCCTCCTGCTCCGTCTTCACCTTCAGCTCCGGAATCATCTCCTCCGCAGTGTCCCTGCCCGTCTTTACAGGCACCGAGTTTGCCACCTCAGTGGGTGCCGGGAGCACCTCAGGCTTTATTACTTTAGTCAATTTCTTGACGTCCTTCAGTGTGGCGGTTGTGGGCGTGCCGCTGCATGGTAGCTTGGCCTCTCTGCAGTCTTTGGTGCCGGCTTTGGCAGCCACCGCCGCGCGCGCCCTCTTGGTTTTGCTCAGCTCAGCGCCCAGGCTGGACTTGAGGGTGAAGCGGCTGGGTGAGATGCTGGAGTGGCCACTTGGTGACCGCGACTGCCGGTGTTTACTGTGTGAACGAGAGTGGCGTGTGTACAGCGGGCTCCTGCTCCTAGACTTGCCCGATCTTCTGCAAAGACAAGAAACAGTGAGAGCTCAGTGCTGGAGATGGACAGGCAGGGGGGGCAGGAGTGTGGGGGTTGGGGTCAGGTGGCCGGGGGGCAGGGGGCGGGGGCCTGGGAGGTGGGGGACGGGGACGCAGGGGGCTGGGGGGCAGGGAGCTGGGGGGGGGGGACAACTGGGTGCAGTCGTAGGTAGAGATAGAGGCCCTTTACCAAACACATTGTCAATCAACACTGTCCCATTCACTGCCATTAATACCACAGCCTTCCTCCTCTGCCTGTCCCAGCTGTGGGAACATTCAGACACGGTGACCAAGTAGCAACCATGACCAGCCTCTCCCCATCACTGACCTGCTCCAATGCAGGCAAGACCCCGGTGAATGTCCAGTGGAACCATCCTTCCTGCAGCAGAGGGCAGGCTTGGCGTTTGCCATCACCACCTGTGCTGTGCTGCCACCCACAACCTCAGCAACGCTTATCTCTCAGCACCCTCTCATATAGTGTACGTCCAGTCCCCAAAATGCACCTCGCTGCTGCCAATCCCCTCTCAACCTGCTTCCTGGTCTCTCTCTCCCCTGCCAACATTCACCATTCCTCCTTCACTCACTTCAAGTGGTTAATATAAATAACAGGCAGCATAACATAACAGTCCCAGCACCGATCCATGAGGTTCTGCCTCTGACCCTCCCCCCCCACCCCCACCTCCGCTCCTGCCTCCACCCCTCACCCCCCCTCCTGCCCTGCCTCTACCACTCCCCCTCCACCCCCCCTCTCCGCTCCTGCCTCTGCCCCTCCCCCCCACACTTCCTCCCTCATCCCTCCCCCCCCCCCACCCTCCGTTTCCACCAACGCAGACCCACCTGCACTGATGCACACCTGCATGCACACTTGCATCCCCACCCTGCCCCCTGCCCCCTGCCTGCATATGTGTAGTTTGCCGCACACCGGCTTACATTTGCCCCACCCATCACAAATCTTCCCCAGGTGTTACTGCGTTCCACCTGCATGCACTGGGCCCAGGCAGCAATGTAGCACTAGTGATGCATGGCTCCTGTCTGCAGCACAGTAACTGCAGCAAGCATCCACCTGCTTCTGCAAAGGACGGCTTAGTCTGCAAGTCAGCGGGATCTGTGTACCTGCTGCAGACACAATGCGATGGACTCACCAGCAGCTCCCTCCTGCGTCTCACACCCTTACAATGCTGAAACGTCCCTGTCAATGCATGTCCTCTGCAACCCTCCTGCATCTCTCCCTCTGCAGATGTTGTGCGAGGCAGTGCCGTGCTGAGCTGCAGCTCACCAGGAGAGTGGTGCATGGGGCTGCAGGGGCTGCAGTGGCAGCCTGACAGCGGCAGGCCCCATCGCCATGACAAGCTGCCTGCAATCTTGGTTCCCACCAGGTCCTAGTGCCCGCTGCCTACCTCACTGGGGCTGTCAGCTGTTTACATGTAACCTGTACAGCACCGTATGGAAGCTGACTGCCCTTGCCGTTTGAACCACATTATTATTACAGACTGGTCCCCTGGGTCATGGAGCCCATCCCTAGCGTCACGGAGACAGTCCCTGGGTTTGTTTTGTTTCAGTTTAGTTTAGAGATACAGTGCGGAAACAGGCCCATCGGCCCACCCAATCCATGCTGACCAGCGATCCCTGCACACACTAGCCTACACACACTAGCGACATTTTCCATGTGTACCAAGCCAATTAACCTACAAACATTTACGTCTTTGAAGTGTGGGAGGAAACCGAAGATCTCAGAGAAAATCCACACGGCCACAGGGAGTACGTACAAACTCCGTACAAGACAGCACACGGGTCTCTGGCACTGTGAGCTGCGTCACCAGACCACTCTCACGGTCACGAGGCCCATCCCCATGATCATGGGACTCGTACACACTGACATGAAGGCTTGTGCCTCACAATCAGCAGTGTGAGCGTGTGTGTGTGTGTGCGTGTGTGTGTGTGTGCGTGTGTGTGCACGTGTGTGTGTGTGTGCACGTGTGTGTGTCAGAGAGACAGTGTGTGTAAGTCTGTAAGAGCATGTGCGTGTGCACATCCGGCAGGGATGCCCAACAATGTTTTACCAAGTTCGGGAGGAGCCCAACATATGTGCTCGTGTACGTGTGCTTGTGTACGTGTGGAGTGAGTGCGTGTACGTGTGCACGTGTGCCTGTGTACGTGTGGAGTGAGCGCGTGTACGTGTGCGTGACTGGGATTGGGCAGGGCTGATCTACAATGTTTTACTACGGTCAGAGCCCAACACATGTGCAGTGAGCGCATATGTACGTGTGCGTGTACACGTGTGCGTGGCAGGGCTGGCCTACAATGCTTTACCAAGCTTGTGATGATCTGCAATGCCTCCTCCGTCCATGGACAGGGCAAGTGTGACCGGGACAAGTGTGGACAGGGCAAGTGTGACCGGGGCAAGTGTGGCCGGGACAAGTGTGGCCGGGACAAGTGTGGCCAGGACAAGTGTGGCCGGGCAAGTGTGGCGGGGCAAGTGTGGCCGGGACAAGTGTGACCGGGGCAAGTGGGACCGGGGCAAGTGTGGCCGGGACAAGTGTGGCCGGGACAAGTGGGGCCAGGACAAGTTTGGCCGGGGCAAGTGTGACCGGGGCAAGTGTGGCCAGGACAAGTGTGACCGGGGCAAGTGTGACCGGGGCAAGTGTGACCGGGGCAAGTGTGACGGGGCAAGTGTGACCGGGGCAAGTGTGGCCGGGACAAGTGTGACCGGGGCAAGTGTGACCGGGGCAAGTGTGACCGGGGCAAGTGTGACCGGGACAAGTGTGGCCGGGACAAGTGTGACCGGGGCAAGTGTGGACAGGGTTAGTTGATGCCGTGTGCCTGCTCATTACCAACCAAACCACCTGTTTTGATGCCATTGGTCGACTATTTAATGACAGCTCTCACTTTAAATTTAAATTATTAAATGACATCAAAGAAAAATGGCCCTGTATAGCGAGGCCTGTGGACCCCACACACCCTGTATAGCGAGGCCTGTGGACCCCACACCTGCTATAGGGACACAGCGGTAGAATTGCTGCCTCACAGCGCCAGAGACCAGGTTCGATCCTGACTACGGCTGCTGTCGGCATGGACCCGGGGGGCCGAAGGGCCTGTTCGGCACTACATCACTAAACTAGACTAAACTACAAAATACTGCATGAGCCTTGTACTGAACCTGGAGCTTGGACGTACGTCATGAATTCATCTCCCCCACTATCTTTTTTGTTGTTTGTGTACGTTGTGTTGTCCGTGTACGTCTTTGCAGTCGGTTCTGCGAACACCCGCTACACCCGCTACTCCCGACAGAACCTCGTGGATATCGGGGATATCGTTGTACAGCGTCAGCCTGCGGTTTCGGGTGCCTTCCACCGCAAGTATAACATCCCGGGCGACATAGCAAGACCACCGGGGTCCCCGTGGATTGTTGTCGGGTCTAGGAGGCGGCGCAGACGGAGGAGGGAGAGGAAGCAGAAGCGAGGCCGCAGGTCTGGAGCTTTGCTAAGGCTAAGGAATCGACCACACAAGCCACCTCTACCGAGCCTGTATCTCTCCAACGCCAGATCCCTGGTTCACAAAATGGACGACCTGGAAGTGCAACTCGCTGGGAATCGATATGCCCGTGACTGCTGTATTATGATCATCACCGAATCCTGGCTTCACCCGGGGATACCTGATGCTAGCATGCAGCTAGCAGGGCGCTTTCTGCTCCGCGGGGACAGGACTATGGACTCCGGTAAGAGCAGGGGAGGGGGTCTCTGTATATACGTGCATGAGAATTGGTGCAACAACGGGACAATCATAGACAATCATTGTTCCCCTGACCTCGAGTACATGTCTGTAAGATGCCGGCCTTTTTTTCTACCGAGAGAACTAACAGTCGTGATTGTCACGGCTGTGTATATTCCACCTGACGCCAATGTAAACAAGGCGCTCTCTCTCCTGCTGAACACCATTAACGAACAGCAGCGGGACCACCCCGAAGGTGTTCACATAATCGCAGGGGACTTTAATAAGGCCAACTTGAAGACTGTACTGCCGAAATTCTACCAACATGTCAAGTGTTCTACTAGAGGGGTGAACACGCTGGATCATGTTTACACCAATATCAAGCACGCGTATAGAGCCATCCCCCTCCCCCAACTCGGCCAGTCAGACCATCTCTCCCTCCTGCTCTCTCCAGCCTACACCCCCCTCAGACGCAGTGCCAGGCCCACCATAAAATCTGTTACAACCTGGCCTGAAAATGCACTCTCCAATCTACAGGACTGCTTTACCCAGACAAACTGGGACATATTCGAACACCAGGACCTGGAAACTCTCACAGAATCGGTGCTGGACTATATCAAGTTCTGCATCGGAAATGTGACTGTAGACAAAAACATACGGGTTTTCCCAAACCAGAAACCCTGGATGTCCAGTCAGGTCCGCACACTCCTCAGAGCCCGCGATGCTGCCTTCAGGTCAGGTGACAGAGCTCTGTACAGGGCTGCTCGAGCCGACCTGAAAAGTGGTATTAAAAAGGCCAAGGCGGATCACAAGAGGAGCATAGAGTCCCACTTGTCCAGCAATAATACACGGGAGGTATGGCGGGGCATACAAGACATTACCAACTACAGAGGCTGTGCCACAAAGTCAGAAGACCTGAGTGCGCCGCTGGCAGAAAAGCTAAATTGCTTCTTTTCCCGCTTTGAAACATCACAACAGCAGCACTCACCTGCTACAGCCCTGTTCCCACCCTCACCTGGCTCCTGTACTACCCCACTCACTGTCGGGGAGCACGATGTCAGACGGGTGCTCCTGGCAGTGAACCCCAAGAAGGCTACCGGCCCAGATGGAGTCCCTGGTAAGGTGCTCAAAGCGTGCGCCCACCAGCTCACTGCCATCTTCACCAGAATTTTCAATCTCTTCCTGGCCCAGGCAGTTATTCCGTCCTGCCTAAAATCAGCCACAATCGTCCCTGTGCCGAAGAAGTCTCCCATCACCAGCCTTAATGACTACCGTCCTGTTGCCCTCACTCCGGTAATCACGAAGTGCTTCGAGAGATTGGTCCTCCAGCACTCAAGGACTATCTACCACCAGACTTCGACCCCACCAATTCGCTTATGACCAAAACAGATCCACAGAAGACGCCATCACCGTAGCTCTCCACTCTGTGCTGAGCCATCTGGAGCAGGGGCAGAGCTACGTCCGGATGCTCTTTGTGGATTTTAGTTCAGCCTTTAACACAATCATCCCGGACATCCTCATTGGTAAACTGGTCACTCTCGGCCTCCCCACTGTCACATGTGCCTGGATTAAGGATTTCCTCACAAACCGGCCCCAGACTGTGAGACTTGGCCCCCACCTCTCCTCCACTCGCAGGTTGAGTACCGGTTTCCCCACAGGGCTGTGTGCTAAGCCCCCTCTTATACTGTCTCTACACCTACGACTGTAGTCCGGCCCACAACAACAACCGCATCGTCAAATTTGCTGACGACACTACTGTGGTCGGACTTATTTCAAAGGGAGACGAGGCAGCCTACAGAGAGGAAGTCCTGAAGTTGACAACCTGGTGCTCAGAAAACAATCTGGCTCTGAACACCAGGAAAACAAAAGAGCTCATTGTCGACTTCAGGAGGCACAGCACCGACTTAGTCCCCCTACACATTAACGGCGAGTGGGTGGAGAGGGTCAACACCTTCCGGTTTCTCGGCGTCCATATCGCGGCGGACATCTCCTGGACAGGACAACACGACAGCGGTCATCAAGAAGGCTCAGCAGCGGCTGCACTTCCTGAGGGTCCTCAGGAAGCACAACCTGGACTCTAACCTGCTGCTGACCTTCTACCGCTCGTCCATCGAGAGCCTGCTGACATACTGCATTACAGCATGGTATGGCAGCTGCACCATGGCAGACAGGGAGAGGCATCAGAGGGTAACCAGGACAGCGCAGAGGATCATTGGTTGCCCTCTCCCCTCCCTGATGGACATCTACACCTCCCGCTGCCTTAGCAGGGCAAAGAAGATCACCAAAGACAGCTCCCATCCTGCGTTTGGACTGTTCGACCTGCTGCCCTCTGGAAGGCGCTATAGGTGCATCAAATCCAGGACAAACAGACCCAGGAATAGCTGCTCCCCGAGAATTATATCTACCATAAATTCAAATCCACACATGCACTGACTACACCGCCCAACAGGACTTCCATCTGTATATATGTATGTAGCGCCGTAGAATTTGTGCACCTATTCCCCCCCCCCATCTCCCTTCTGTTTTGTTTTTCTGTTTCTTGTTTTTTGTGTAAAATTGTATGTATGCACTGAGTACGAGCAGCTTTCAGTTTCACTGTACATGTATAGTGACAATAAATGGCATATCTATCTCTGCTCGGACGAGTCGACTCGAAGGGCCGACTGACCTAACTCTGCTCTCCGACTCATGACGACTCGCTGTCAGCGCCCAGTCTATGCGGCAATCCCACATTTACAGCATTACATGCACCTTACTTTACAAGATAGATAAATGTGAGGTTATCCACTTTGGCGGCAAAAATAAGGGGGCAGATTATTATCTCAATGGAGTGAGGTTAGGTAAGGGGGAGGTACAGCTAGACTTTGGTGTCCTTGTACACTGGTCACTTAAAGTTGGCTTACAGGTACAGCAGGCAGTGAAGAAAGCTAATGGAATGTTGGCCTTCATAACAAGAGGATTTCTGTATAGGAGTAAAGAGGTTCTTCTGCAATTGTATAGGGCTCTGGTGAGACCACATCTGGAGTATTGTGTACAGTTTTGGTCTCCTAATTTGAGGAAGGACATCCTTGTGATTGAGGCAGTGCAGTGTAGGTTCATGAGATTGATCCTTGGGATGGCGGGACTGTCATATGAGGAAAGATTGAAAAGACTAGGCTTGTATTCACTGGTGTTTAGAAGGATGAGGGGTGGGTTTTATAGAAAGGTATAAAATTATAAAAGGACTGGACAAGCTAGATGCAGGAAAAATTTTCCCAATGTTGGGCGTGTCCAGAACCAGGGGCCACCGTCTTAGAATAAAGGGGAGGTCATTTAAGATTGAGGTGCGAAAAAACTTTTTCACCCAGAGAGTTGTGAATTTATGGAATTCCCTGCCACAGAGGGCAGTGGAGGCCAAATCACTGGATGGTTTTATGAGAGAGTTAGATAGAGCTCTAGGGGCTAGTGGAGTCAAGGGATATGGGGAGAAGGCAGGCACGGGTTATTGATAGGGGACGATCAGCCATGATCACAATGAATGGCGGTGCTGGCTCGAAGGGCCAAATGGCCGCCTCCTGCACCTATTGTCTTTGTTTCTATGTAAGTGGGGGAGCGGTCTGTCTGTACAAATATAAAGAGGTGCACAGGTCGTCCATCACGTCCGAGTGTAAATGCTGGAACAGTACGGGGCAGTACTTATGGTGAACCCCAAGAAGGCTACCGGCCCAGATGGAGTACCTGGTAAGGTGCTCAAAGCGTGTGCCCACCAGCTCACTGCCATCTTCACCAGAATTTTCAACCTCTCCTTGGACCAGGCAGTTATTCCGTCCTGCCTAAAATCAGCCACAATCGTCCCAGTGCCGAAGAAGTCTCCCATCACCAGCCTTAATGATTACCGTCCTGTGGCCCTCACTCCGGTAATCACGAAGTGCTTCGAGAGATTGGTCCTCCAGCACATCAAGGACTATCTACCACCAGACTTCGACCCCCACCAATTCGCTTATCGCCAAAACAGATCCACAGAAGACGCCATTACCGTAGCTCTCCACTCTGTGCTGAGCCATCTGGAGCAGGGGCAGAGCTACGTCCGGATGCTCTTTGTGGATTATAGCTCAGCTTTCAATACAATCATTCCGGACATTCTCATTGGTAAACTGGTCACTCTCGGCCTCCCCACTGTCACATGTGCCTGGATAAAAGATTTCCTCACCAACCGGCCCCAGACTGTGAGACTCGGCCCCCACCTCTCCTCCACTCGCAGGTTGAGTACCGGTTCCCCACAGGGCTGTGTGCTAAGCCCCCTCTTATACTGTCTCTACACCTACGACTGTAGTCCGGCCCACAACAACAACCGCATCGTCAAATTTGCTGACGACACTACTGTAGTCGGACTTATTTCAAAGGGAGACGAGGCAGCCTACAGAGAGGAAGTCCTGAAGTTGACAACCTGGTGCTCAGAAAAAAATCTGGCTCTGAACACCAGGAAAACAAAAGAGCTCATTGTCGACTTCAGGAGGCACAGCACCGACTTAGTCCCCCTACATATCAACGGCGAGTGTGTGGAGAGGGTCAACACCTTCCGGTTTCTCGGCGTCCATATCGCTGCTGATATCTCCTGGACAGACAACACGACAGCGGTCATCAAGAAGGCTCAGCAGCGGCTGCACTTCCTGAGGGTCCACAGGAAGCACAACCTGGACTCTAACCTGCTGCTGACCTTCTACCGCTCGTCCATCGAGAGCCTGCTGACATACTGCATTACAGCATGGTATGGCAGCTGCACTATGGCAGACAGGCAGAGGCTTCAGAGGGTAACTAGGACAGCGCAGAAGATCATTGGTTGCCCTCTCCCCTCCCTGATGGATATCTACACCTCCCGCTGCCTTAGCAGGGCAAAGAAGATCATCAAAAACAGCTCCCATCCTGCGTTTGGACTGTTCGACCTGCTGCCCTCTGGAAGGCGCTATAGGTGCATCAAATCCAGGACAAATAGACTCAGAAATAGTTGCTTTCCGAAAATTATAACTACTCTTAATTCAAATTCACATATGCACTGACTTCACAGCTCAACACCCGGACTTCCATCTGTATATATGTATATAGCGCCGCAGAATTGTGCACCTATCCCCCCCCCCCCCCCCCCCCCCCCCCCTTCTCCCTTCTGTTTTTTTGTTTTTCTGTTTCTTGTTGTTTGTACTAAATTATATGTATGCACTGAGTACGAGCAGCTTTCAGTTTCACTGTACATGTATAGTGACAATAAATGGCATATCTATATCTATATCTATGTATACCACCCCCACACTAACATGGGGCCTGCCATAGGTCAGGTAACTGGGGTGCATGCCATGTGGGAACTGGGCCAGTCCCCGTATAGACTGGGCAAGGCCACAGACAGTCGTGGTCAGTGGATCATTCATGGGCCGCTAGAGAGATGGCTTTCCAGATCATACGTTGAACCACCAATAGAGAACAGACTCTCTCAGATCTGGAAATGAAAAAAAATTCTGATAATCCTACGGGAAACACTTGCAGATAAAGGGGCTGAAATAAAGGCCGCTGGGTTTGTGTGATGGGACAGGTGAGTGGCTCTGTATTCACTCATGTGTATGAAAGGTGCGGCCTGTTAACAGGAGCTGACGGGGGAGGGGAGGGGTGCCACTCATGAGTGCAGTCTCCACAGAAGGGTGAGCAGGGAAGAACAGTCTTCAGCCACTGGGCCTGCCACTGACCGCGGTCTCTGCCCACACATGCCCCCGGGCTCGGTCTATCTACAGAGGGCACAGCCATGGGCATGTTCTGCCGAGCATTGCGCATGCTTCACTGGCCGTCCCATCACCCTCCAGGTGTCCCCTCACCATGACCGTCACTTCCCATCCCCCCCGATGGTCACTCCTGACAAAACCTACCAGTGACCGTCACTCCTGGTGCCCACTCACCCCGATGGTCACTCCTGACACCTGCCAATATAGGTCATTTCTGATCCCCCCCCGATGGTCAAGCCTCAACCTGGCGTGCACAATCAAATAGAACAAGTTGTCCTACAACTTTAGGCTGTGCACGCCGTACGCACGAAGACCCACTGAGTTCCCCCAGCGGCTGCAATTCCTGTCTCAACATCCTTGTGAATAATCTCTTCTCCGCCATCTTTAGCTGATCACATCCTTGTTGAAGTGTGGTGACTGGAATGGCGACTATAATATTCCCAACACAGTCTAACCAATGTTTTGTAGAACTATAACATGATGTCCCAACCCAGGTAGTCTAGCCTCGGCCAATGAAGGCAAGCACTTCTTCACTCCACTTTCAGGACGTATGTACATGTACCACAAGGTCCCTCTGCTCAACACTAGTGCCCTGCCATTCACTCTGTGTGTGTGCCTGTCTGGTCTACACTTGTCCCTTACCTCTCCCACTTTAGCAGTTGATGGAGCTGCTGCTGTAACTGTCCCCTCACTACCATTGCCAGCAACACCTTTGTCCAATAAACGCTGCCCACCACCTTGCCGACAGACATCCTTCACAAGCCCGGCCTCTAACTAAAGCCCATTCTGACTCCAGTCCATGGCTCCTCCTGGCTCCCACATGTGCTCACCGCTGCACGGTCACCTAACCCGCCGCGGGACAGGGAATTCAGACCATTGAGTCTGTGCTAGCCCTCAAAGCAATCTGATTCCCAGGCCCCTGGTTCTCCCCTCACTCAGCAGCCTCTGGGCTATTCCAGCACCCACCGAGAGGCAGGTTACATTGGAGGGGGCCGACCCCATCTGCACGGAATCTTTCTCGGAGCCACGATGGAGTGCAGAGGGAAGCAAGGCCACTCGGCCCATCTAGCCCTGGTGAGGACAGAGGTGGTGGTGAGGAGGGGAGTATGTGGTGGCGCGTGAAGTTAGAGGCTGATGTACATTCACCGCAACATGAGGCCATTTCACCCATCGTATCCATGCTAGCTCCCAGCACATCAATGCTGTGTCCCATTCCCCCTGCCTGTAGTGTCTATTGAAAGACTGATTCACCACCTACATCCTGTCAGTGAGTTCTGTCCCGTGATGATGTAGCACATAAATACTTCCTCATACCACCC
Organism: Leucoraja erinaceus; assembly: GCF_028641065.1. Taxonomy (NCBI): domain Eukaryota; kingdom Metazoa; phylum Chordata; class Chondrichthyes; order Rajiformes; family Rajidae; genus Leucoraja; species Leucoraja erinaceus. The sequence goes on along the minus strand of NC_073403.1, from coordinate 301,960 downwards.
CCTGTATCTTACACCTATAATTCTGAACCCCTCTCCCTAAACAAGCCCACGTTGTCCCTGTCCACGTTCAGTCTCATCCACGTCCGTCACCGCCCCAGTTCAGGAACGTTCTCCAGCCTCACCGTGGAGCCGAGAGCCCAAACCTACTCACAGAACGTCATCTCTGAAGCCTCTAACTGCTCCTCCCCGTCACATACTCACACAACCTCTACTGTCCTCCTCTCTGCCCCTGGTACTGAGCACAGGAGCTGCTCAAACACGCCCTGCAAGGGCGATGCACACGTGCAGCCAGGTTCTTGTGCTGCCGCACGTTTACAGATGCACCTCTGCTTACCCTCTCCTTCGTCCCTCACCAGCGCCATGCATGTTTCCGTGTTCCCACACCCACTGCGGTATTGCCTGCTCACCCACGTTAAAGCTGCGACAAGTTGCAGATTCTGCCAAGCATTGCGCATGCTTCACTGGCCGTCCCATCACCCTGCTGGTGTCCCCTCACCATGACCGTCACTCCCGACCTCCCGACCTCCCCCCCCGATGGTCACTCCTGACAAAACCTACCAGTGACCGTCACTCCTGGTGCCCACTCACCCCGATGGTCACTCCTGACACCTGCCAATGTAGGTCATTTCTGATCCTCCCACCCCCTTGCGCACACACTCATACATTCACACTTCACCCACCCCCATCCCCATCCCTCCCTCCCTCCCTCTCCACACCCTCATCACCCCCCCCCCCCCCCCTCCTTCTTCCACCCTCTCAGCCTGCCCAGGTGGCGACAGGCACCTCCATTACTGGCTGCTCCTAAAGTCACACAAGGCTGCAGGGAGGGGCAGGGGGACAAGGAAATCAGACCAACCTCAGACCTCAAGAGGGGGCGGCCGTGCCCAATATTGGGGTGAAGGGGGAAGAGGACAGGGAGGTGGTGAGCATGGGGAGGGCGCAGAAACACAAGGGGGGGGGGGGGGGCTGATTCGGCCCCCCTGTCTACTGACATCACTGCTCCGGGCTCCTGCTATGAGACACTTGTCCCCCACATATCGCCCCTGCCCTTCATTGCTTCAGCCACAGCCCGCCCATCACTGCCGGGATCACCTGGACAGGCCTGACACAGGCCTGAGCCCTGGGTCTGGAGCCTGGTGACTGGGCCTAGAGTCTGGGCCTGACTAATACCTGAGCCCTGGGGCCTGTCTGACAGGCTGCTGGGGGCTCGGGTGCTGAGCTGGAGTGTGGAGCCCAGGGCTGCCGACATGCCCCGGGGTCCCAGCGACTGACCCACACGGTCCCTGGGCCCACACGCCTCCCCCTCCCCTCCCCCTCCCCCAGGCTCTCTGTTGGACCTGATACCCTCTCCCTCCCCCTGATCCCGACCAAGTCACCTTTGCCCCTACACCGTCCATTAATGCCCGACCTACCTGCCTGCTGTACCTGCCCCCTCTATGTTCCCTCATCCCCCCCTCGCTCTCTCTGCTCCCCCCCTCTATGTCCCCCACCGCATTCTCTGCTCCCCCCGCTCTATGTCCCGCACCGCATTCTCTCCTCCCCCCCCCTCTATGTCCCTCTGCTCTCCATCCCCTACCCCGCTCTTTGCTCCCCTCCCCCACTCTCCCCCTCCGCTCCTGCTCCCCTCCCCCACCATGCACTCCCCCCTCCCCACACGCTCTGCTGCTCCCCTCCCCCACTCTCCCCCCTGCTGTCCCCCACACGCTCTCTGCCCCCTCCCCCACCATGCTCCCCCCTCCCCCCGCTCTCTGCTCCCCTCCCCCACGCTCTCTGCTCCCCCTCCCCCCCCCCCCCCCCCCCCGCCTGCATGGCTGTACCTGTTGCTGGGGCTCTGGCTGAAGGAGCGACGACTGTAGGGGCTGACGGAGCGTCTCCTGCCGTAGGGGCTGGGCGAACGCCCACTGTACTCGTACGAGCTGCTGTGCCTGTCGTAGCTGGGCGATCGCTGCCGGCCATAGGGGCTGGACGATCGCTGCCTGCGGCCGTAGGGACTGGGCGAACGTGCGGTGTAGGTGGCGTGGTAGGCTGCAGGCTCCCGGGAACCATAGTAGGGAGGGCTGGCAGACTGTTTCCGCACAGAGTCAGTGGGGCTCCGGCGATGCCCGTCGTAATTACTCAAAGTCCGCGGCCTGTAGCCCGGGCTGCCCTCGTAGCCCTTGCTGTGGCTGCCAAACGGGCTGTCCTCTCGGTGTGGGCTGCTGGAACGCCTGCGTCTCGGGCTCCCACCTTTCTTTTTCGGACTGGAGGACGAGCGATATCCCCGCGGCGTTTCCTTGCTTTTCTTCTGGCTCTTTAGTCGCTCCTTGTGTGCTGACCGCTGCTCTTTCTCACGCCTCACCCTCTCTTTGGACGATTTGGAAGACTTTGCCTCCTTGCTGCTGTGCTTGATGAGTGGTGATGCTCGCCCCTTCTTCCCACTCTCTTCATCCTCAACCATCTGCCTTTTAGATGAAGTCCTCTCTCTGCTGCCACTGGGCTTGCCAGACTCCAGCTTCCTGCCCCGCTCCTTAACCCTCTCTGTCTCCTTCGACTTGTGGTGTTCCTTAACCCGTTTGTGTAGATGATGATGGTGATGCTTGTGAGCTTTTACTGCTTTATCCGAACTTGTCCGTTCTTCCTTGTCCCTGCGGTCAGAGCGGATGGTGACCTCGGAGAAAGTATCAGAGTCCGAACTGATGTCGTCGTACTCCACCAGAGACTTCACCTTGGTGAGCGGTGGCTGTGTGGCCACCCCCGGCGAGTCTCGGCTGTGCTTGGCTCGGTGCCGCTTGTGCCTGGACGCTGCTTTGCGCCTCTCTCTGCTGCTGCTGGGGCCGGGCTGCAGGGAGCACAGGCCACTGCCTCCATCCGCCTTGGTCCCGGCTCTCTCCGAGCCTGGCATCCCACAAAACAAAAGCAAGAAAATTAATGGTGAGGTGTGCTGGTGGCAGCCCTGCTCCTCTGGCTCAACATTCACCCCAAGGGTTCCTTATCTTCCATAACCTTTACTCTGTCTCTGTCAACTTTACTTTACAGGAACTACTGCCTGGCATTTGCAATTTTCCTGTCAATGTTTTGGCTCCTGAAGAATTTGTTACAGGATAGGCGCCTTTCCCAAACATTAAAAACTTATTTTATTTCGTTCTAAGTTGAGTTCGAGTCCGGCAAATTGGATTAGCGAACGTCAAAAAAACTTGTATCTGGTATTTAAGTTTTTATCAATAATATCGCTGTGGTTCTCGGCAAATGAGTCTATCAGCGTGTATATAGGATATTCTGCACTAGGGTTAGCAGCCCAGGAGCCGTGTCTGGCCAGTCCTCGGGCCGATGGATGCGGATTGCGGGCAGGAGCCTGAGCTCAGCTCTACAAACACCGACGCCATTGCGGCTTCAGAGCCGCTCCGCCGGAAACACCCACTCCGCAAAGGTCAAACGTCTACTTCCGGAACGCCCCCTTTGCTCATAAAACCGCGAGGCGGCGCTGTGGGCGCCTGAAATGTCTCATCCCCGGCACTTGGGGCGCTGTCGGCGCGGTGGGCGCCTGCAATGTCTCATCCCCGGCCCACGGTGGCGCTGTATGCGCCTGCAGTACCTCATCCCCGGCACATGGTGGCGCTGTGGGCGCTGTGGACGCCTGCAGTACCTCATCCCCGGCCCATGGTGGCGCTGTGGGCGCTGTGGGTGCCTGTAGTACCTCATCCCCGGCCCATGGTGGCGCTGTGGGCGCCTGGCAGTACCTCATCCCCAGCACCAGAGGGGCGCCCCCTCACGGCAGCAGCTACCTCATCCCCGGCCCATCGGGTGGCGCGTGTGGGCGAGGGAGAAGCTGTGTAGGGTGGGGGCTGTAGGGGTGGGGGCTGTAGGGGTGGGGGCTGTAGGGGTGGGGGCTGTAGGGGTGGGGGCTGTAGGGGGGGGGCTGTAGGGGTTGGGGCTGTAGGGGGTGGGGGCTGTGGGGGGGGGCACGGGGGGGGCTGTAGGGGGGGTGGGGGCTGTAGGGTGGGGGCTGTAGGGGTGGGGGCTGTAGGGGTGGGGGCTGTAGGGGTGGGGGCTGTAGGGGTGGGGGCTGGGGGGGGGCTGTAGGGGGGGCTGTAGGGGGGTGGGGGCTGTAGGGGGGGGGCTGTAGGGGTGGGGACTGTAGGGGGTGGGGGCTGTAGGGGGGGGGCTGTAGGGGTGGGGGCTGTGGGGGGGGGCTGTAGGGGGGGGCTGTAGGGGGGGTGGGGCTGTAGGGGTGGGGGCTGTAGGGGTGGGGGCTGTAGGGGGGGTGGGGGCTGTAGGGGGGGTCGGGGTGGGGGCTGTAGGGGGGGGGCTGTAGGGGGGGGGTGTAGGGTGGGGGATGTAGGGGTGGGGGCTGTAGGGGCTGTAGCTGTAGGGGTGGGGTCTGGGGGGGGGGGGGTGGGGCTGTAGGGGTGGGGGATGTAGGGGTGGGGGATGTAGGGGTGGGGGCTGTAGGGGTGGGGGATGTAGGGGTGGGGGACTGTAGGGGTGGGGGATGTAGGGTGGGGCTGTAGGGGTGGGGACTGTAGGGTGGGGGCTGTAGGGGGGGGTGGGGGCTGTAGGGGTGGGGGCTGTAGGCTGTAGGGGGGCTGTGGGGGGTGGGGGCTGTAGGGGGGGGGGGCTGTAGGGTGGGGACTGTAGGGGTGGGGGCTGTAGGGGTGGGGGCTGTAGGGGTGGGGGCTGTAGGGGGGGTGGGGGACTGTAGGGGTGGGGGGGTAGGGGTGGGGACTGTAGGGGTGGGGACTGTAGGGGTGGGGGGTAGGGGGGGGCTGTAGGGGTGGGGGGTAGGGGTGGGGCTGTAGGGGTGGGGGGGGGGCTGTAGGGGGGTGGGGGCTGTAGGGGTTGGGGCTGTAGGGGTGGGGGCTGTGGGGGGGGGGGGGCTGTAGGGGTGGGGGCTGTAGGGGTGGGGGCTGTAGGGGTGGGGGATGTAGGGGTGGGGACTGTAGGGGTGGGGGCTGTAGGGGTGGGGCTGTAGGGGTGGGGGCTGTAGGGGTGGGGGTGTAGGGGGGCTGTAGGGGTGGGGACTGTAGGGCTGGGGTATGTAGGGGGTGGGGGCTGTAGGGGTGGGGGCTGTAGGGGTGGGGACTGTAGGGGTGGGGGGTAGGGGGTGGGGGCTGTAGGGTGGGGGGCTGTAGGGGTGGGGGCTGTAGGGGGGGTGGGGGCTGTACTGGGGGTGGGGGCTGGGGTGGGGACTGTAGGGGTGGGGGCTGTAGGGGTGGGGGCTGTAGGGGGGGGGCTGTAGGGGTGGGGGACTGTAGGGGGGGGGGCTGTAGGGGTGGGGGCTGTTGGGCCGTGGGGGCTGTAGGGAGTGGGGGCAGGGGGGGGCTGTAGGGGGGGGCTGTAGGGGGGGGGGCCGTAGGGGTGGGGACTGTAGGGGGTGGGGGCGATGCTGTACAAAGACTGTAAAGTGACAGAGAAATATAACTGTATGCTTTATTGTGGGGGTTGTACCTGTAGGGCTACAGCGAGATTCGTTGTTATTGCGGACACTACATAGGGGGGTAAGCAGAGTCGCCACCGACAAAGTTCCCAATAATTCATCAGAAGGTAGACAAAAAAGCTGGGGGGGGGGGGCTGTAGGGGTGAGGCTGCATCTATGGAGCGAATGGGGGCTGTACGGGGGGGCTGTTCGGGTGGAGCTGTATGGTTGGGGGCTTAGGGGTGTATTCTCAGTAGGGGGGGGCGTTGTAGGGGGGGGGGGGGGGTAGTAGGGTGTGGGGGGCTGTAGGGGGGTGGGGGGCTGTAGGGGTGGGGCCTGTAGAGGGTCTGTAGGGGTGGGGGCTGTCCAGGGGCCCGTCCTCTGTAGGGGTGGGGGCTGTAGGGGGGTTGAGCCTGGGCCCTTGTCAGGGGTTCGCCAGGGGGCAAGCTGTCCCCCTGTCCCCCCTCCCCGTGTAGGGGGGGGGGCCTGTCTCCCCCTGTAGGGGGGCTGTAGGGTGTCTCCCCCCCTGTAGGGGGGGGCTGTAGGGGTGGGGGCTGTCCCCCACTGTAGGGGGGGGGGCTGTACCCCGACCCCCACCCACTGTACCCCGACCCCCAGGGGTGGGGCTGTAGAACCCCGACCCCCAGAATTGGGGACTGTACCCCCACCCACTGTACTCCCCGACCCCCACCCACTGTACCCCGACCCCCACCCACTGTACTGCAGGGGGCCACTGTACGGAGGACCCCCACCCACTGTACCCGACCCCCACCGATGGTACCCCGAAGTGACAGAGAAAATATAACGATGCCCCCCCACTGTACCCCTACTGTACGAACCCCCCCCCACTGTACCCCGGACCCCACCCATTGTACCCCGACCCCCACCATCGTACCCGACCCCCAATAAACTGTACCCCGACCCCCACCCACTGAAACTCCCGACCCCCGCCCACTGTAGCCCCGACCCCCACCCACTGTACCCTTCTTCCCCCCACCCCTGTACCCCGACCCCCTCTTCATTCCACCCGACCCCCCACCCTCAGTATCCCGAGCCCCCCCTCCTGTACCACCCCGCACCCCCACCCCTGTCCCCCGACCCCCCCTCCCCCCTGTTACCCCGTCTCCCCCCCTCCTCCCCCCACTGTACCCCGACCCCCACCCACTGTACCCCGACCCCCACCCACTGTACCCCGACACCCCCCACCCACTGTACCCCGTACCCCGACCCCCACCCACTGTACCCCGACCCCCACCCACTGTACCCCGACCCCCACCCGCTGTACCCCGACCCCCACCCACTGTACCCCGACACCCACCCACTGTACCCCACCCCACTGACCCCGACCCCCACCCACTGTACCCCGACCCCCACCCACTGTACCCCGACCCCCACCCGCTGTACCCCGACTCCCACCCACTGTACCCCGACACCCACCCACTGTACCCCGACCCCCGCCCACTGTACCCCGACCCCCACCCACTGTACCCCGACCCCACCCACTGTACCCCGACCCCCACCCACACTGTACCCCGACACCCACCCACTGTACACCCCCTGTACCCCGACCCCCACCCCACTGTACCCCGACCCCCACCCACTGTACCCCGACCCCCACCCCACTGTACCCCGACACCCACCCACTGTACCCCGACCCCCACCCACTGTACCCCGACCCCCACCCACTGTACCCCGACACCCACCCCACTGTACCCCCACCCACCCACTGTACCCCGACCCCCACCCACTGTACCCCGACCCCCCCCACCCACTGTACCCCGACCCCCCCCCACCCACTGTACCCCGACCCCCCACCCACTGTACCCCGACCCCCACCCACTGTGTACCCCACCCCCACTGTACCCCGACCCCCACCCACTGTACCCCGACCCCCCACCCACTGTACCCCGACACCCACCCCCACTGTACCCCGACCCCTCGCCCCGCTGATGACGCTGTTATATTCGGTAGACTGGACCCGGACCAGCTGCACCCACGTGTACCCCGACCGCGGCTGTTACAGCGATCCCACACCGCTGTTACCCCGACGACCCCGCCAATGAGGCCGCTGACCAGACCGTCGCCTCAGGCTGGACTGGGGGAAGCAGCACGGCAAGCGATCGGACGCCCTACTGGTCCCAGGGCGGAGCTCGGTCCTCAGGCTGGACTGGGGGAAGCAGCTCGGCAAGCCATCGGAGCTCGGTCCCAGGGCGGAGCTAGGTCCCAGGGCGGAGCTCGGTCCCAGGGCGGAGCTCGGTCCCAGGGCGGAGCTCGGTCCCAGGGCGGAGCTCGGTCCCAGGGCGGAGCTCGGTCCCAGGGCGGAGCTCGGTCCCAGGGCGGAGCTCGGTCCCAGGGCGGAGCTCGGTCCCAGGGCGGAGCTCGGTCCCAGGGCGGAGCAGGGCGGAGCTCGGTCCCAGGGCGGAGCTCGGTCCCAGGGCGGAGCAGGGTTTGGTCGAGTGGATACTATTTCTTGGTGTCGCTGGTCTTGCTGCACCACACCACCAGGCCCACCATGAGGGGGATGATACAGATGGGAGTCAGCACCAGCCCCAGCAACATGTTGTTGGCTGGATCGGCCAGCAACTCGCCCGGCTCCCTGGGGCACAAATGGAAATAATCGTTGTGTTTCTTAACAAAGAATCTCTCCCCAACTTCATTCGGCCAAAAATGCTTCAGCTGCAACAATAAAACCTCGGTGCACGTTGTCAGCGTGCTGTAGAAACTGAAAGAGAGAGAGAGACGGGCCAGGAATAAACAGCCATGCTGTAGACAGTTACACACAGACTGAGCGGGAGGGTGGGCTTGTGTCGGGGGGTGGGGGTCGTGCGCAGGGACTGAGGGTGGGGAACCGTGCATGTGGCGGAGGGGCCATGGGTGGGGAGGCGGAGAGCTGGTCTGGCAATCAGCAGACTGACCTCACACACTGACCCACACACACACTGACCCACACACACACACTGACCCACACACACACACTGACCCCCACACACACACTGACCCCCACACACACACTGACCCACACACACACACTGACCCACACACACTGACCCACACACACACGCACACTGACCCACACACACACACACTGACCCCACACACACTGACCCACACACACACACACACTGACCCACACACACACTGACCCACACACACACTGACCCACAGACACATACATTGACCCACACACACTGACACACACATACATTGACCCACACACACACACTGACCCACACACACACTGCCCCACACACACACACTGACCCACACGCACACACTGACCCACACACACACACTGACCCCCACACACACACTGACACACACACACACACTGGCACACACACACACACACACTGACCCACACACACAAACAGACACACACACACACACACTGACCCACACACACTGACCCACACAAACATTGACCCTCACACACACTGACCCTCACTGGGGTACAGCCCCGCACACACACTGACCCACACACACACTGACCCCCACACACACACTTGACCCACACACACACACTGGGCCACACACACACACACTGACCCACACACACACACTGGGCCACACACACACACACTGACCCACACACACACACACTGACCCACACACACACTGACCCACACACACTTGCCCCCACACCCACACTGACCACACACACACACACTGACCACACACACACTGACCCACACACACACACACACACTCACACACACACACACGCACAGACAGACACACTGACACACACACACACTGACTGACACACACACTCACACACTGGCACACACACACACACACACACACACACACACACACACACACACTGACACACACACACACACACCCACACACACACACACCACACACACACACACACACACACACTGAACCCACACACCAGAACCCACACACACACACTGACCCCCACACACACTGACCCACACACACACTGACCCACACACACACACACACACACTGACCCACACACACACACACACACACACACACACACACACACACACACACTGACCCACACCACATACCTGGCCACTGCTGTGGGTTGCACCACTGGTCACTGCCCAATTTCACTCATCGTTGCGTTGAAACGTTTTGTCCACAGACATGTTCGAGAATGGTGGGGATTTCTAATGAGGAAATGAAGAGATTTGAGAGGTTGTCGCACAGAGTCTGTGGCGGAGGTGGTTGTCACATTGGAGTGTAATACAGAGGACAGGGGATGGGGGTGGTGGGGATGGGATGGGGGGGGTGGGGACGGGATGGGGATGGGATGGGGATAGGGGGTGGGATAGGGGGGGTGGGGTTGGGGTGGGGTGGGGGGTGGGGATGGGATGGGGGTGGGGGTGGGGTGGGGATGGGGATGGGGGGGGGGGTGGGGTGTGGGGTGGGGTGGGGGTGGGGATGGGATGGGGGTGGGGTGGGGGGGGGGTGGGGTGGGGATAGGGGTTGGGGTGGGGATGGGATGGGGGTGGGGGTGAGGTGGGGGTGGGGGGGGGGTGGGGTGGGGTGGGGATAGGGGTTGGGGTGGGGATAGGGGGTGGGGGTGGGGATGGGATGGGGGGGGGGTGGGGTGGGGGGGGGGTGGGGGTGGGGTGGGGATAGGGGTTGGGGTGGGGATGGGGGTGCCAGCCACTGCCAGGCTGCAGATATGCAGCGTGCTTTCTCTCCCCCATCCCAGCTCAAGGCACAAGAGTTGAGGGCCTGGTCTTGCTGAGCAGGCCCACTCACTGACATCCACTCTCCTTGTGCCTCTCTCGCCACTCTCCCCTCACACCTGTGCCTGATCCTCCATCCTCTCCCACACATGGTCTTCGTTCATTCCTGACGTCAACAGGTTGGACTATTTCCGACACTTTTCCCTGTAAACCTGTGTGATGCTTGATTCCCCAACTCTTGTTACCATTACTATTCCTCTCAGGATGGGATACACCTCCATGAGATTTCTCCTTATTCTCCTGCCCTGCCTATAGCTTTGGCCCTCTAGTATTGGGAACATCCTTGCCATCTTCTTTAGTTTAGTTTAAACATACAGCGTGGAAACAGGCCCTTCGGCCCACCATGTCCATGCCGACCAGCGATCCCCACATATTAACACTATCCTACACACACGAGGAACAAGTTTTACATTTACGAAGCCAATTTACATTCACAAACAGCTAAACATGCACAATGACCAAAACTGAACACAATATTATAATAGTTGTCAGGAATAGGACCCTATTGTAATCTGTGCACTGTTCATAGTCTGTTTTGAATCTGACCTCCAGAACTGTGTGTGTGGAGTGAACTGATCTCCCTGTGCTAATCCCACATGAATCATAGAGTCATACAGCCATTCAGCTCATCTTGCCCATGCTGACCATCATATTCTATCTCCATTAGTCCCACCTGTTTTGCTCAATCTTTCCGGCCCATGTATGGGAACATGTATATTCTAAATGTTGCTGCTGTACGTGCCTCAACTATCTCCTCTGGCAGTTCAGTCCATATACCTAGCACCCTCTGTGTGAAAAGTTGCCCCTCAGGTTTCGATGAAACCTCTCACCTTAAACCTATGTCTCAGGTTCTTGATTCCCCTTCACTGGGTGAAAGACTGTGCATTCACCCTCTCTATTCCCCTCATGATATTTCACACTTTGATAACATCACCCCTCAGCCTCCTGCCCAACCTCTCCCTGTAGCTCAGGCCCTGCAGTCCTGGCAACATCCTCGCAGATATTCTCTTCACGCTTTCCAGCTTAAAACTGTTCCCACAGCAGGGTGATCGAAGCTGGAAACAATATCCCAAAAACAGCCTAACCCAAGTCTTGTACAACTGTAACACAATGTTTCAAACTGCGAGCAGATTTGGCCCCAGATCTGAGGAAGGATGTGCTGGTGCTAGAGAGGGTCCAGATGAATTATCCCAGGAATGAGTGGGTTAACTTTTGATGAGCGTTTGTTGACACTGGTCCTGTACTCGCTGGAGTTTGGAAGGATGAGGGGACACCTCATTGAAATCACCAAATAGTGAAAAGTCTAGATAGAGTGGATGTGGAGAGGATGTTTCCACTTGTGGGAGAGTCGAACATTAAAGGTCAAAGCCTCTGAATTAAAGGACGTTCCTTTAGGAAGAAGATGAGGAGGTTTTTCTTGTGGAATTCATCGCAACAGAATGCTGTGGAGGCCAAGTCAAAGGATCATTTTCAGGCAGAGATTGATATATTATTAACTAGCCCAGGTGTCAGGGATTATGGGGAGAGGACAGGAGAATAAGGGTTAGTCTGGGTTAGTTTAATGCCACGTGTACTGAGGTCCACTAAAATGTTTTTGTTGCATGCTAACCAGTCAGCAGAAAGACATGATTACAATTGAGCCATTTACAGTGTACAGATAAATGAGAAGGGATTAATAGATCAAGAGGGAAAGATAGATCAGCCATGATTGAATGGCAGAGTAGTCTTGATGGGCCGAATGGCATAATTCTGCTGCTATCACATGAATCTCACAACTTCACCCTCAACGTGGAAAAGACAAAGGAAATGGTGATCGATTTCAGGAGGGCTGGCAAACACCATCACACACCGCTGCATATTGATGGAGCTGCTGTGGAGAGGGTCAGCAGTGTGAAGTTCTTGGGACTTCACCTGGCGGATGACCTGACCTCTACGACCAACACCACAGCAGTGATCAAAAGAGCTCAGCAGCGGCTCCACCCTCTCCGGAGACTAAGGAAAGCAGGTCTCCCTACTGTTCATCTAAGGACCTTCTACAGGGGCACCATCGAGAGTATATTGACCTACGGCATCACTTCCTGGTTTGGGAGCTGCAAGGCTTATGAACAAAACCAACTTAACAGGATAGTGAAGACAGCCAGCAGGATCATTGGTGCCCCACTCCCTTTCCTGTTGGAGGTCTATAAGAAGCGAAGCATCAGCAGAGCCATCTCCATTATCAAGGACCCCTATCATCCATCACACCACATCTTCTCCATTCTACCATCTGGGAAGAGGTACAGGAGCATCAGCTGCAAAACCAGCAGGATGCTACACAGTTTCTTCCCACAGGCAATAAGACTGGTTAACGGACTGTGTCCCCTCCCCATATATCGTTCACCAACACATCTAACCTCGCCCATACTATGACAGCGAGACACCTGGCAAAGTAAAGCCACTGTTCAGTCTGAATGTCTGTTTATATTTCAATTTTTAGGTCTATTTTAGATATGTTAATTTTAAAGGATTGTATTTATTCTGTTTTTTATTAATTGCACTGACAGGAACTGATGAGAAACAATTTTTCGTTTCTTCTGTGTATGTAAGTACTCAGTGAAATGATAATAAAGGAAATACTGAATGATAGGTGGCACTGCTCGGACAGGGCTGGTCATTCACGGCTCCTGGGACAGGGAGGTCCACACTCACCATCCTCCGTAAACAATGGGACTGGCTGTATTGTTACGTTGAGCTGCATCGCTGTAGCATTGCTGCCGTTGGGCTCAGTGAAGGCTGCGGTGGTGCCCAGTGATGAATCTGGAACAACAAACAGCGACGAATCTGGAACAACAAGGAAGAGGTTACGGAATACTTAGATGTTCACCATAAATTAGGCCAAAGTCAGCTTGGTTTTGTGAAGACGAGGTCTTGCTTGACAAATTTGCTGGAATTCTTTGAAGAAGTAAATAACAGGACAGACAAAGGAGAGTCAGTAGATATTGTTGACTTAGATTTTCATGAAGCCTTTGATAAGGTGCCACACGTGAGGCTGCTAAGGAAGATGAGAGGCCACGGTATCAAAGGGCAGATACTAGCCTGGATAGCAGGTTGGCTGCCAGTGACTAGCGGAGTTCCGCAGGGGTCGGTGCTGGGGGCCGCTACTCTTCACGTTGTATATTAATGATTTGGATGAGGGGGATTGAAGGCTTTGTGGCCAAGTTTGTGGATGATACGAAAATAGGTGGAAGGGCAGGTAGTGTAGAGAAAGCAGGGACTCTGCAGAAAGACTTGGACAGGTTGGGAGAGTGGGCAGTGAAGTGGCAGATGGAATATAGTGTTGCAAATGTGGAGTCGTGCATATTGGCAGTAGGAATAATGCGTAGACTATTTATTAAATGGGAGAGACATCAGAAATCGGAGGAGCAAAGGGACTTGGGAATGTTGGTGCAGGATTCCCAAAATGTTAATCTGCAAGTTGAATCTGTAATAAAGAAGGCAAACTCCATTTATTTCAAGGGGGCTTGTATACAAAAACAGGGATATAATGCTGAGGTTCTATAAGGCGCTGGTCAGGCTGCATTTGGAGTATTGTGAGCAATTTTGGGCCCTTTATCTGAGTGAGGAGGATGTACTGGCTCTGGAGAGGGTCCAGAGGAGGTTTACAAGAATTATCCCAGGAATAAGTGGGTTAACATATGATGAGCGTTTGTCGGCACTGGGCCTGTACTCGCTGGAGTTTAGAATGAGGGGGGACCTCATAGAAATATACAGAATAGTGAAAGGCTTGGATAGAGCGGAGTCCGGAAACGTGAGACATTAGCTGGGCACAGGAGGCAGGAACGGCTGGATCCTGGGGCAGGGATCAGTGAGTGGACCGCACCGCCCAACCCCGGCTCCAGAGCACCATGGCGGGGACAGGGGTCTCTGGGAGATAACACTAGAGGGCCTGGGTATGGAGTTGGGGGGAGGGGGGGGAGGAGTAGAGGGGGTCTGTTGATGCAGAGATTGTGGGTCTGTGGGACGAGCTGCTCCAGTGGCAGCAGTTCGCATTAGGGTCAGGGTGGAGATGCCTGAGCACTGGGATGGGCCGAACTCAGAGGGCCACAGGCCAAGCGCTGAGTGATAGCACACAGGGACGGCTGGGCCGAATGGCCTGTCTCCATGCTGCACCACTCCATGACTAACTCAGAAATGTAGATCCTCCAACCCCAACCCTAATGCACGAAATCTTTAGAACAGCCTTGCAACATCAGCCGCAGTGAACACCCACCTCAGAAATACGACAGAGAACTGGTACAAACTGTAACCATCCCCGCTCACTCCACCCCCTCCCCCCCAACTCACCACCACCACCACTCCCACCCCCCTGCACTGGCACTGGTACATAGAAACATAGAAACATAGAAATTAGGTGCAGGAGTAGAGGCCATTCGGCCCTTCGAGCCAGCACCGCCATTCAATATGATCATGGCTGATCATCCAACTCAGTATCCCGTACCTGCCTTCTCTCCATACCCCCTGATCCCTTTAGCCACAAGGGCCACATCTAACTCCCTCTTAAATATAGCTAATGAACTGGCCTCAACTACCCTCTGTGGCAGAGAGTTCCAGAGATTCACCGCTCTGTGTGAAAAATGTTTTTCTCATCTCAGTCTTAAAGGATTTCCCCTCTATCCTTAAACTGTGACCCCTTTGTCCTGGACTTCCCCAACATCGGGAACAATCTTCCTGCATCTAGCCTGTCAACCGCTTAAGAATTTTGTAAATTTCTATAAGATCCCCCCTCATTCTCCTAAATTCTAGCGAGTACAAGCCGAGTCTATCCAGTCTTTCTTCATATGAAAGTCCTGACATCCCAGGAATCGGTCTGACGCCTGTTCTGATGGCACAGTCTGCACTGGCACTGCAGGACATGCACCGTTACATGGGCAGCCTTGCCCTGGTACTCACTTGGTGTGGAGAATGAAGCCACGGTCAGTATGAGGCAGGCCACGAGACACTGACCGAACACCATGGTCCAACTGATCCTGGCGACAACTGCTGACTGAGGGGGAAGTGTCGCCACTGCTTAAAAACAGGAAACTCCAGGCGAGGCGCTCCCAGAACCAACATCAGCAGCAGTGGCAGGAAAACCCAACCTGCACAAACAAAGGCTTAACTCTTCCGTTACCCAGAATCAGCTCAGGAGATCCCTGACTCCGGAAGTTTCAGTGCCGTCCTGCCCAGGAATCAGCTTGAAATCAACACCGTTCCCCAGCAGTGAAGCAGAAACATCCTCACAGATGCTGCCTGACCTCTGAGTTACTCCAGCACTCTGTGAAACGTCACCTATCCATGTTCTCCACAGATGCTGCTGCACCCGCTGAGTTACTCCAGCACTCTGTGAAACGTCACCTATCCATGTTCTCCACAGATGCTGCCTGACCCGCTGAGTTACTCCAGCACTCAGTGAAACGTCACCTATCCATGTTCTCCACAGATGCTGCCTGACCCGCTGAGTTACTCCAGCACTCTGTGAAACGTCACCTATCCATGTTCTCCACAGATGCTGCCTGACCCACTGAATCTTCAAGGCCAAACCAATGATTTATATAGTTGGAACAGCAGCTCCATGACCTTGTATTCAGTGCCCTGACTAATGAAAGCCAGTGCCCTGTGTGTCTTCTCAAGCACAGCATCAACCAGCACTGCCAACTGCAAGGATCCAGAGTCATAGTCACACAGCATGGAAACAGCCCCTTCAGCCTAACTTGGCCACATCGGCCAAGATGCCCCATCTACACTAGTCCCACCTGCCCGTGTTTAGCCGATGTCTCTATAAACCGACCCCATCCATGTACCTGCCAACTACCTCCTCTAGCAGCTTGTTCCCTAAACCCACCATCCTATGTGTAAAAAGGTGACCCTCAAGCTCCTATCAAATCTTTCCCTCCTCAACTTAAACCTACAGTATGTCCTCTGGTCCTTGATTTCCCTTATTCTGGGTAAAAGACTCTGTGCATTCACCCTATCTATTACGCTTATGCTCCTTAGTGATTGGAGCAGAATTAGGCCATTCAGCCCATCGTCTACTCTGCCATTCAATCATGGCTGATCTATCTTTCCCTCTCAATGTAATTCTACTGTCTTCTCCCCATAACCCCTGACACCTGTACATATCAATAATCTATCTATCTCTGCATTAACAATATCAATTGACATGGCCTCCACAGCCATCTGTGGCAATGAATTCCACCACCCTCTGACTAAATAAATTAACCTCATCTCCTTCCTAAATGAACATCCTTTAATTGTGAGGCTGTGACCTCTAGTCCTGGACTCTCCCACTAGTGGAAATATCCTCTCCACATCCACTCTATCCAAGCCTTTCACTATTCAGTAAGTTTCAATGAGGTGTCCCTTCATCCTTCTAAACTCCAGCCAGTGCCATCAAACGCCCATCATATGTTAACTCACTCATTCCTGAACCCTGTCCAGGGCCAGCATATCCTTCCTCAGATATGGGGCCCAAAATTACTCATCAAACTCCAAATGCCTTCTGACCAGAGCCTCAGTATTACATCCCTGGTCTAGTCCTCTTGAAATAAATAAATGCCAACATGTCATAATCCAATACCGCTATAAGATCACTGCCCATCTGAGTTCTCAGTTTAGTTTATTGTCACGTGTACTGAGGTGTGGTGAAAATGTTTTGTTTTGTGCTAACCAGTCAGCGGAAAGACAATACATGGCTACAATTTGATTGTAATTTGATTACGGTCTGAAGAAAGGTCTCGACCTGAAACGTCACCCATTCCTTCTCTCCAGAGATGCTGCCTGTCCCGCTGAGTCACTCCAGCATTTTGTGTCAACCTCCTGTTATAATTTGAGCTGTCCACAGAGTACAGAGAGCAAAATTAAAGTAAGGAATGTTGCTGTGGGAGTAGAGAGTTTAGAAAGTGGAGCATTGTAATGTGTGATTGCAGATCCACTTCTGTGACTAGGGCACTAAGAGTCGCCTACATTGGGCACCTGCATCTTGGATCACAATGCCTCCTGCTCTATCTCCATGCCATAATGTCTGTCTCAGCCTGGCCAATGTTGCTCAGGCCCTTGTGTCATAAAGCTTTGGACTTGCTCATCACTGTCCCTCTGTTCCTCATTACTCCCACGGACATTATCATTCATGCATATGTCCGAGCCTCATTAGTACTCCCAAAACACACAAGTTTACAGGTGGAAGGAAGGCGTTGGTATTGTAGACATCACATCTGGATCAGTTGGGCAAGTGGGCTGGGGAATGGGAGGGTTCTGGTAGTACAGGTACATAGTTTCATGAAAGTGTGGTCACCTGTAGATATTGTGGTCAAGAAGGCACATTGACCCACATCAGTCAGGGAATTGAGTGTTGACCTCAGTCTGAAGAAGGGTCTCGACCCGAAACGTCACCCATTCCTTCTCTCCAGAGAAGCTGCCTGTCCCGCTGAGTTACTCCAGCATTTTGGGACATTATGTCACTGTTGGACAAGACAACGGTTCGGCCACATTTGGGTTATTCTGCTCAGCTTCAGTCATTCTGCTATAGGAAGAATATTAAGCTGCAAAGAGAAGATTTACGAGGATGTTGCCAGGGCTGGAGGGTCTGAGCTGTTGGAAGAGGGTTTTAGAATCAGAGAAACCTAGAATATAGGCGCAGGAGGCCATTCGGGCCTTGGGGCCAGCACCGCCATTCAATATGATCATGGCTGATCATCCACAATCCGTTTTCACTGTCGCAAAAGCTTTTCACGATACATGTGACAATGAACGAAACTAATGGTTGGGGAGGGGGTGGGAGCCGCAGTGTTGCGGGAGGGGAGAGGGTGCGGATGGGAGCTGCAGTGTTGCGGACTGCGTCAGTCGCTGCGCTCGCTGCGGGCGACGAGAGTCGCAACTGCGGAGCCGGGGCAGGTAGGGGAGTGGGGACGGGGGAGTGGGGATGAGGGGGAGGGGGATGGGGGGGTGAGGGGGAGGGGGGGGATGAGGGGATGAGGGGATGAGGGGAGGGGGAGCGAGTGCGGGGCCGTGTTCCATCATCGCCCGGAGAGAGAGAGAGGGGAGAGACTGGAGGCGCCCAGAGTGGGGCGGAAGCTATGACGTTGTCTGGTGAATTCAGACAGATTCCAGGCCTAATGCTGGGCGATGAGATAGTACGACATGGACATGCTGGGCCGAATGGCCTGTTTTCATGCTGTAAGAGTGGACTCTGCCAACGCGGGGACTGGGCAGTAGCGGGGGGGAGGGGAGCGACTGCAAACCACAGCCGCCCGATCCCGGGGCGTTTTGTCGGTCTGTAATGGAACCGCCTTCCGTCTCCGCCCCTTTATTCCCCTCCCCACCCTAGGGTGCTGCAGCGGCCGGGCCGGGGGGTGAGGGGCGGGGGGGTCATGTAGCAGCGGCGGCTGTGCCAGTGGAGGGTGGTCCGAGGGCGGTTGTCCGCGGGATTGTGGCCGGGTCGGCTGGAGGGGAGAACAGGTGGCAACCAGTGGTCCGCCGCTCCCGGCGCATTCACCGCAGAGGGGAGGGGAGAAGGGGGGAGGGGAGAGGGGAGAGGGGAGGGGAGGGGAGGGGGGGAGGGGAGGGGAGGGGAGTGGGAGGGGGTGGGAGGGTGGGGGGGGAGGGGATGGGAGAGGTGGGGGAGGGGGGGAGATGTGAGGGGGGGGGAGAGGTGAGGGGGGGGGGGGGGGTGAGGGTGAGGGGGAGGGTGAGGGGTAGGGGGAGGGGTAGGGGGAGGGGGAGGGTGGGGGTGAGGGGGCGAGGGTGGGGGGGAGGGGGAGGGGGAGGGGGAGGTGAGGGGGATGAGGGGGAAAGATGAGGGGAGAGGGAGGGGGAGGGGAGAGGTGAGGGGGGGGGGATGGGAGGGGGGGGGGAGGTGAGGGGGGAGGGATGGGAGAGAGGGAGGGGGAGAGGGAGAGGTGAGGGGGGAGGGGGTGGGGGGAGGTGAGGGGGAGGGGTGTCAGTGGGGAAAATCAGACTCCGCTGTGCGTTTGTTACCCTCACACTGGGCATCAGGATCTGCACGGATCAGAGCGGCCACATTTGGAGTTTGTGTTCAGTTTTGGTCGCCTCGCTGTAGAAAAGGTTTGTGCCGTGAAGATTTACCAGGATGTTGCTGGGACTTGAGAGGATGGGCAACTTTTTTCTAATTAATGCAGGAGGGTGAGGGATGATTCATAGATGTGTATAACATCAACAGGGGAATAGATAGGATAGAGGCACAGAGTATTTTACCCTAAGTCGGGGGATTCAAGAATGAGTGGACAGTTTAAGGTGAGAGGGGGGAGATATAATATGAAGCTCAAGGACATGTTTTTCTCACAGAGGCTGGTGGGTTGGTGTATGGAATGAGCTGCCAGAAGCTGGTGGGTTGGTGTATAGAATGAGCTGCCAGAGGCTGGACTGCGGCAAGTACTATAACTATATTTAAAATACCTTTGGACAGGTACATGGATAGGAACGTTTTAGAGGGATAAATGCCAAACATGGGCAGTAGATGGGGCATTTGGCCAGCGTGGGCAAGTTGGGCCGAATGGCCTGTTTCCATGCCGACTGGGGGGGGGGGGGGGGGGGGGGGGGCTCGTATGTTGGTTAATTCCTGAAGTCTGAGAATTCAATGTTCATATCATTGGGTTGTAAGTTAGCCGGACGGAATGAGTTTGTGTGTGGTCTCACTCCAGCAATGGAGGAGGTCCAGGACATAGAGGTCAGTGTGGGAATGGGGGGAGGAGTTAAAATGGTTAGCAACTGGAAGATGCAGCAGGTCAGTCGCTGCTTGGTTTCGCTGATGTACAGGGGGCCCACATTGGGAACAGCGGATGTAGTAGATGAGGTGAACCTCTGTCTCACCTGATGGACATGCTGGGGTCCCTGGGTGGAGCTGAAGTAGGAGGAATAAGGGACGGGTGTTATATCTCCTGAAAAAGTACCTGGGAAGATATCGTTCCTCCACTAAGCTGCTCCACCCCCCCCCCCCCTTCCCTGGGTGCCCAACCTCTCCCACTGCCCCACCCCTCTATCCCACTGCTCCACCCCTCTCTCCCACCCCTCTCTCCCACTGCCCCCACCTCTCTATCCCATTTGCCAAGTCTTCTTAAACCCATTTCTCTTCCTTTGGCCTCACATTTCACGCCTCTTCTAATCTTATCTCCTTGTAGAGTTTTACAGTATGGAA
>NC_073403.1:277500-281567 GCF_028641065.1 Leucoraja erinaceus | reverse complement strand
AGAAAAAAACTGTTGCACCAAGAGTGTTGTGAATTTATGGAATTCCCTGCCACAGAGGGCAGTGGAGGCCAAATCACTGGAAGGATTTAAGAGTTAGAGCTCTAGGGGCTAGTGGAGTCAAGGGATATGGGGAGAAGGCAGGCACGGGGTATTGATTGGGGACAATCAGCCATGATCACAATGAATGGCGGTGCTGGCTCGAAAGGCCGAATGGCCTCCTCCTGCACCTATTTTCTACGTTTCTATGTCCCAAGTGTGTGTCTGTGCTCACGGGGTTTGAAGGAGGGTGGATCCACTGATGTCTCTGGCTGACCGCGCCTGGTCCGACGAATATTGGGGTTCCCTCGAGACGGGGTTCGGCCCAGCACAACCAGACAACAGAGCGCAGGTTGGGACAGCCCCACCGAGACGTGCCCTCAGTCAGTGCCCCTTGCGCGCAGTGTGTCCCCACTCACGCCGCGTACTCACACGGACTGTTGAGCAGCCGGGATCGGTAGCAGGAGAAAGCAATGATCTGTTCACAATACTCGGCTGATAGTGTGATGGCAGAGATCTCCTCGCCCGTGTTGTTGTAATACTGGATGTTCCCCACGTAGGGGCGCTCCAGGGTCGATCCCGTCACCTTGGTGTCTTGTTGCTGCAGATGGTAAACCACTGTCCAAGCTCTGGGCTCTGTCAATGGAGGCAGCGAGTGAGTGAGTGGGTGAGTAAGTGGCCGCGTCTGCTCACCGTCCCAACACAGCGAGCCCCTCCCCCAACACAGCTAGCCCCTCCCCAAACACACAGCGAGCCCCTCCCCCAACACAGCTAGCCCCTCCCCCAACACAGCGAGCCCCTCCCCCAACACAGCGAGCCCCTCCCCCCAACGAGCCCCTCCCCTAGCGAGCCCCCTCCCCCAGCGAGCCCCTCCCCCAACACAGCGACCCCACCCCCCCCCGAAAGCCGCTCACCCCCGAGCCCCCCCCCCGTCAACCCCCATCCAAGCGTACCAAACGCCCAGACCGGTCCTCAATACCCACAAGATGACATACACCACCCCCCCCCCCCACACACACCATTATTCCAACCCCCATTATCACCCCCATTATCACCCCACCCCCCCCCCCCCACACACACACACCACACACACACACACACACAGTCCCCCACCCCACGGCCGCGGTGTTCCAGGGGTGCCGTCACACAGCTGCAGAGGTCGGTACTGACACTCGCAGGGACATTGCGGGCCGAGCGGCCTGTGGTTGTGCTGTACCGTACCGGAGATGCTGCAATGCACCGTGAATGGTCTGGCGGGGCCGCTGCCGTCCGGGTCGATGGTGTAGTTTCCCGAGGTCCTGACCCCCAGTCTCCTGTAGCCGTCGCACGACTCTGGGTAGAGAGCTTGAAGCAGCCCGGCGAGGAACGGGAATGGGAACGGGAATGGGGGGAGAATGCACGGCATGAGAAATACTAACATCCAGCCGTGTGAGACCCAGCGACGTCTCTTTACACCGTCTAGCGACACCGCGGGCCGGCACTGCCCTGCTCTGCCCCCTCTCCCCCCCCACACCACACCCTCTCTCCTCCCCAGACCCCCCCCACCCTGGGACACCCCGCCCCCCCCCCCCCCCCCACCCTGGGCCCCCCCCCCCCGGGACACCCCGCTCACCCCCCCCCACCCTGGGACAGCCCCGCACCCGCCCCCCCCCCCCCCCCACGGGTCCGGGTACGCCGCTCCGGCCGCGCTGCCCCTCGCCCTAACCCACTCCACGCGCGTCACTCCTGAATTTCACTCACAATTGTGACAGGTCACTCCTTTGTACCCGGTCCGCTCGCAGTCGCACAGAAAGTTATCGGCGGTTTGCAGACACACGCCCCCGTGTTCACACAGGTTCGGTGTACACCTGCCAAACACACAGACAGTCAACGCGGCCTCAACAACCAATGCATCCAGCACCGCCATTCAATGTGATCATGGCTGATCATCCCCAATCAATACCCCGTTCCTGCCTTCTCCCCATATCCCCTGACTCCGCTATCTTTAAGAGCCCTATCTAGCTCTCTCTTGAAAGCATCCAGAGAACCGGCTTCCTTCTGAGGCAGAGAATTCCACAGACTCACCGCTCTCTGTGAGAAAACGTGTTTCCTCGTCTCCGTTCTAAATGGCTTACTCCTTATTCTTAAACTGTGGCCCCTGGTTCTGGACTCCCCCAACATCGGGAACATGTTTCCTGCCTCTAGCGTGTCCAAACCCTTAAAAATCTTATATGTTTCAATGAGAAACCCTCTCATCCTTCTAAACTCCAGAGTGTACAAGCCCAGCCGCTCCATTCTCTCAGCATATGACAGTCCCGCCATCCCTGGAATTTACCGTATAAACCTACGCTGCACTCCCTCAATGGCAAGAATGTCCTTCCTCAATTTAGGGGACCTCTTTGCTCCTATATTCGATTCCTCTTGTTATGAAGGCCAACATGCCTTTCACTTTCATCACTGCCTGCTGTACCTGCATGCTTATTTTCATAGACTGATGAACAAGGACCCCCAGTTCCCGTTGTACTTCCCCTTTTCCCAACGTGATGCCATTTAGATAGTAATCTGCCTTCCTGTTTTTGTTACCAAAGTGGATAACCTCACATCGATCCACATTAAACTGCACCTGCCATGCATCTGCCCACTCACCCAACCTGTCCAAGTCACCCTGCATCCTCACACTGCCACCCAGCTTTGTGTCGTCTGTGTCAGCTCTTTGTAGGAGCAATCCGTCCTAATCCCCACCCTCTCTCCTTGAACATAATTGAATTCTCCCCCTTCCCTCCCCTCCCCGTCCCCTTCACCCTTCTCCAGTTTACGCGTGAAATGAAAGTGTTTCATCGCGGGAATTATTCACCAATTCTCCGCCCCCTCGCCACAGGCTTTCACACCGCCAGACCCGGGCAATATCAACCAATAAATGTTCGATATGTTCATTCTGATTTAGTTCTTGGAAACGGCGGCCCTATTTATATCTTGCAGCCCATTCCTTCACTCATTGTAAACTGCCATTAACCACAATGGCTTTCACCCTGCCTTGGGTTGGCAGTGCCCTCTGTAACTACGGATGATGGACTCGCTCCACAATGTAATGTGTGGCCACATTCAGGGAAAGTGATGGACGGCAACTGTGTAAACATCTCCTTACCGGTCTGTGACTCCACACGTGTTGAACAGCATCTCGGAATATCGGCCCAGTTGGCGTCTTTTGACGAGCTCCAGGTCAACAGGGTAATTGTCGATGTGGATGAGCCTCATGCAGCCATGGAACTCGCTGGCGTTGGAGAAACAGCCCAAGTTCTTCACGCTGGCTGGACACGCTGCGGGGACCGACGTAGTGATCGACACAATGAAAATGAGCGAGCAGCACCAACATTCTTCATTCAAGATTAAACTTCCCAACTAGTTCATCCACCAAGACGCCCCATCTACACTCGTCCCACCTGCCCGCTTTTGACACGTATCCATCCGAACCTCTCCCACCGATGTATTTATCCAAATGTAGTCGTTGCTTCTGTCCCATCTACCTCCTCTGGCAACTGGTTCCACAAATCCACCACCTTTTGTGTGAAAACGTTGCCCCTCAGATTCCGATTAAACATTTCCCCTCTAGCCCTTCATTATTGTCGACACGTCTATACCGTCAGCCTGTCTGCCTCCTGCACATCCCTCGGTTTATAATGAGATTCAGAAATATTCGTTACAATACTTTTACCGGGAAACGGGGATAGAATTCTGAAGAAGCTCCGGTGTGACACCTGGTTCAGACACAACATGGGACAGGTGTGGGGACAGGGTGTGGGGACAGGTGTGGGGACAGGTGTGGGGACAGGTGTGGGGACAGGTGTGGGGACAGGTGTGGGGACAGCTGTGGGGACAGGTGTGGGGACAGCTGTGGGGACAGGTGTGGGGACAGGTGTGGGGACAGTGGATGAAGCCGGATGGGACGAGAGGACAGACCACGGCGGGGGGAGGGGGGGAGAGAGAGAGGGGGGCGAGTCCGTCTGATCGCCGTCAGTAGCCAATGTTGGAATCCCGGGGTAAAAAGTAGTAGC